>NC_064810.1:128802774-129102774 GCF_023721935.1 Panthera uncia
AAAGGCCTTTGACAAAATCCAGCACCCTTTCTTAATAAAAACCCTTGAGAAAGTCGGGATAGAAGGAACATACTTAAAGATCATAAAGGCCATTTATGAAAAGCCCACAGCTAACATCATCCTCAACGGGGAAAAACTGAGAGCTTTTTCCCTGAGATCAGGAACACGACAGGGATGCCCACTGTCACCGCTGTTGTTTAATATAGTGCTGGAAGTTCTAGCATCAGCAATCAGACAACAAAAGGAAATCAAAGGCATCAAAATTGGCAAAGATGAAGTCAAGCTTTCGCTTTTTGCAGATGACATGATATTATACATGGAAAATCCGATAGACTCCACCAAAAGTCTGCTAGAACTGATACATGAATTCAGCAAAGTTGCAGGATACAAAATCAATGTGCAGAAATCAGTTGCATTCTTATACACTAACAATGAAGCAACAGAAAGACAAATGAAGAAACTGATCCCATTCACAATTGCACCAAGAAGCATAAAATACCTAGGAATAAATCTAACCAAAGATGTAAAAGATCTGTATGCTGAAAACTACAGAAAGCTTAGGAAGGTAATTGAAGAAGATATAAAGAAATGGAAAGACATTCCCTGCTCATGGATTGGAAGAATAAATATTGTCAAAATGTCAATACTACCCAAAGCTATCTACACATTCAATGCAATCCCAATCAAAATTGCACCAGCATTCTTCTCGAAACTAGAACAAGCAATCCTAAAATTCATATGGAACCACAAAAGGCCCCGAATAGCCAAAGTAATTTTGAAGAAGAAGACCAAAGCAGGAGGCATCACAATCCCAGACTTTAGCCTCTACTACAAAGCTGTCATCATCAAGACAGCATGGTATTGGCACAAAAACAGACACATAGACCAATGGAATAGAATAGAAACCCCAGAACTAGACCCACAAACGTATGGCCAACTCATCTTTGACAAAGCAGGAAAGAACATCCAATGGAAAAAAGACAGTCTCTTTAACAAATGGTGCTGGGAGAACTGGACAGCAACATGCAGAAGGTTGAAACTAGACCACTTTCTCACACCATTCACAAAAATAAACTCAAAATGGATAAAGGACCTGAATGTGAGACAGGAAACCATCAAAACCTTAGAGGAGAAAGCAGGAAAAGACCTCTCTGACCTCAGCCGTAGCAATCTCTTACTCGGCACATCCCCAAAGGCAAGGGAATTAAAAGCAAAAGTGAATTACTGGGACCTTATGAAGATAAAAAGCTTCTGCACAGCAAAGGAAACAACCAACAAAACTAAAAGGCAACCAACGGAATGGGAAAAGATATTTGCAAATGACACATCGGACAAAGGGCTAGTATCCAAAATCTATAAAGAGCTCATCAAACTCCACACCCGAAAAACAAATAACCCAGTGAAGAAATGGGCAGAAAACATGAATAGACACTTCTCTAAAGAAGACAGCCGGATGGCCAACAGGCACATGAAAAGATGTTCAACGTCGCTCCTTATCAGGGAAATACAAATCAAAACCACACTCAGATACCACCTCACGCCAGTCAGAGTGGCCAAAATGAAGAAATCAGGAGACTATAGATGCTGGAGAGGATGTGGAGAAACAGGAACCCTCTTGCACTGTTGGTGGGAATGCAAATTGGTGCAGCCGCTCTGGAAAGCAGTGTGGAGGTTCCTCAGAAAATTAAAAATAGACCTACCCTATGACCCAGCAATAGCACTGCTAGGAATTTATCCAAGGGATACAGGAGTACTGATGCATAGGGGCACCTGTACCCCAATGTTTATAGCGGCACTCTCAACAATAGCCAAATTATGGAAAGAGCCTAAATGTCCATCAACTGATGAATGGATAAAGAAATTGTGGTTTATATACACAATGGAATACTACGTGGCAATGAGAAAAAATGAAATATGGCCTTTTGTAGCAACATGGATGGAAGTGGAGAGTGTGATGCTAAGTGAAATAAGCCATACAGAGAAAGACAGATACCATATGGTTTCACTCTTATGTGGATCCTGAGAAACATAACAGAAACCCATGGGGGAGGGGAAGGAAAAAAAAAAAAAAAGAGGTTAGAGTGGGAGAGAGCCAAAGCATAAGAGACTGTTAAAAACTGAGAACAAACTGAGGGTTGATGGGGGGTGGGAGGGAGGGCAGGGTGGGAGGGAGGGCAGGGTGGGTGATGGGTATTGAGGAGGGCACCTTTTGGGATGAGCACTGGGTGTTGTATGGAAACCAATTTGACAGTAAATTTCATATATTAAAAAATAAAAAAAAATAAAAAAATAAAAAAAAAAAAGAATGGGCATCTAACACAGTGCAAAAGCTCGGTCTATGACAGGTCAACAAACACCCAAAGAGAGTAAATGATATATGCACACATCATACAATGTATAACAAACGTGTTGCTGCATGATAGATTTCCAATCCTATCCATGAATAAAATATTAAAACTTAATCATCAGTATATCACACCTTCCTTGTCTTTCTACTAGCTCATGCATAAAAAAACTCTTACCTCTGAGCTGGAGGTCCATCCATAATTATATTGATCCACAAAATCTGCATGGCATTGAGAGGATTAGGAAAGTTCATTAATGTAGCCAATGAGATTAAAGTTAATGCTGCTATACTCCTGTTGAAAAAAAGTAATTGAAAAAAATCTGTCAGCATAGTATACTTCCTACTACTTTTATAGCACTTCCTTAGCATTTGAAAATCTCATTTTACTACTGTGCTTTTAAAGGAAGTCTGTATATCCAATTACCCTATGCTTCATTCAGGTGTGAATATTCTGAAGCTAAAGTTAAACTTTATAATCCACAGCATTTAAATAAAGGATTTCAAGATGTTTAGATAATAACAAATAGAGGAAGATTTTAAACACTGAGTTCAGAATAGCTGTTATTACAGTATAGTTAACAGTTTCAACAATATTTTGGCAACTATTTTTTGACTACAGAAAAGCCCTTCTACTTTTGGAAAAAGATACCAAGGAAACACACTAAGATTTGACACTGCTTCCTTGGTTATTTCTGGAGCTAGTAAATAAACCACAAAGGTTTATATATTTTGATGATGACTTAGACATCATCTCTTTATCTTGCCATTTTTAATTTTAGGATAGAATTAATTTTCATTTTGGAAAAGTTACATATGAACAACACTCAGAAATAGCCAAAAAGCTTCTAAGCATTCTGCTTGAATTCTACTTGTCACATAATTTATCTATAAGACCCATGGTGACAAACTTCTTATAAACTTACGTGCTCAGCTGGAATCTAACAAAATTTTTAATATTATTATAAATCCCTTTACCCTCTTCAATTGCAGACCTGAAAGTTAAAAAAAAAAAAAAAGTGATAATTATCATACAAAAATAAAGATATATTTACTCTAAAACACCAAAGACCTACTTTTGAAAACAAGTTTCCAACTGATATAACACATCCATCACTAAAAAAGAGTCTGTTATTTTCTTCACATATTAAGATTAGAAACAAATATGGAAACATTATTCTGGTAAAGAATTAAAGTCACATCTGTGAAGCTCTACCTGAACTAATTTCATTATACAATATTAAAATTCTTATTCTTAAAGATATTTCAACATTACAATCATAACACTGTCTTTTTACACAACAGACAATACTACACATTTATAACACTAAAATAATGAGCTTCTTTACCCCTTCAATTTTATTTTTCTTAAAGGTAAAGACGCATGCATGGTAAGGAATTAAATTAATGTATGTCAGGAATTAAATGGCAATAAAATATATTAGAAATCTAGCACATAAGCTACTATTGTTCCTACATACAATTAGAAATTCTGCTTTAACAGAATTATATAAAGAATATGGTTTACAAAGATTCATTTAAATTCTCATTTGGTTAAATCTAGGAAAATACATGTTTTTTAAACAACTTCCCCTTCCTTTCAAGATTTTTATACAAGTCTCAGAATGCAAAGAAAAAAAAAACCCTATATCCCTACAAAAGCGTGGCAATTCAGAGCTCCCGCATGCTCCACTTCAGGCCCCGATGGGTTAATATAGTACCCTGGACATATAATTAGCATGTGTCACTGAACTGAGGAGGACTCAGGTTATCTAACAGGTGATTATCAAGTAACAAGAGTCAGGGGACCCCCACATGAACATTGTGCAACTGACATTACCAGGTATAACATAAGAATCTTAAATCAATTAGAAACCATGGTTGAAGGAGACAACGCTATTTAAAACATAATCACTTGTATCACTGACAACAGGGACAATTACAGACAGAAGGCAATAGGTATGGATAGAGATTTGATTATTTTAATACTTATTGTAAAGCCACACATATGCATATTTCTAATAGACTGAATTTAAGTAGAATAAAGGCTCCATTAAGGTTTACTGCTGTGCCACTACACTGGTGGCCAGAAAAATGTGACATCTGGCTGGCACTCAATAAATATTTCTTAAATGAGTGACTCTGCCATTTATTATATCCTTTTCATTCCATACAAATAATTTTCTTCGAAACTATACACTAGGCCATAAATAAGATTAATTAATCCTAGTAAAATAGTTCATCCACTGTGCACATATTTAAACAGTGACTATACTAATTCTTTTCCAGTTGAACTGTCTGGAGATGGGTACAGAAAAAGATGGGAAAAGATTCTCTGATGTGCATTCACTGAAACAAAACTTACATTATGGTTTGGAAATCATCATCCACAAGGATCATGTCTGCTGCCTCTTTGCAAACGTCTGTGCCAGTCTGACCCATTGCAACTCCAATGTCTGCAGCCTTCAGAGCAACTGCATCGTTGACTCCATCTCCTGTCATGGCTACAACTGAGCCGTTCTTCTGTAGAGACTGGAGGGGGGGGGGGGGGGGGATTCTGATAAAAATGTTGCTTCCACAAAGATAAAGGGATAAATAACTCCTATTTTACTCATATAATAAAGACTGGAAACAAGACAGACCACCAATTTTTCAACAACCTTCAATATATGGAGGTGTTAAGATAAAGTTTAGAAAAAGTTTTTATTAATAGTCTCATGTGTGAGAACCATGTCTAAAGTCTGATCTAGAGTTAATTATACAGTGGCTCTCAGGGGCAATTTTGCCTTGTAGGGGACATTTGGCAATGTCTGGAGATATTTTTTACTATCATGACTGGATGCTACTGGCATCTAGAGGGTAGGGGCCAGGGATGCTGCTAAACATTCTACGAGGTACAGGACAGGCCCTCACAACAAAGAATCCAGCCCAAAATGTCAATAGTATGAAGGCTGAGAAACTTTTAACTAATGCAATGGAGGGCTATTGTGATTAAGAACTTAAGCCCTTTAACTAATGGATACTACGTCAGTTGCTTTGTATATATTTACTGATTAATATAAATAACCATAAGTTTTTAAATATTATTTCCTCATAATATCTCCTTTTCTTGCTCTATTTATTCAGTTTCTAAGCAATTACTGCTAATTACACTGGGATGATTTGGCTATGGACTCCTGTCAGAACATACGACTACAATGTCAATGTTTTAAAGAAGGTTGTACTTGCAGATATTTCATTCAAGGTTTCTTCTACATCTTCCTTTGCTAACTACATTCTCTATTAATGCTTCAATTTCAAGCTCTAAAAAAAAAAAATAATAATCACCTCTTTTGCTTCACAATACCTTTTACTTTAATGTTCTATCAGCATTCCTAGTAATGCAATCATAATGAAAGACAAGAAGTAGCATGTTGGAGATAGCGATAAAACAATTGGATTTTTAGAGACCCACCTTAATAATTTTCATCTTGTGCCTTGGACTAGCTCTGTAAAATACCGCAACCTGTAAAAACACAGGATACACTAAAAATCTTCAATGTTAAGAAATATCAGAATAACTCATGCATTTATGACCCAGATTTTTAAAAATTATCTATTTAAAGTATATTTACTTTGCCACAGAGATCAAGTTTAAGCAATAGGTCATATCTGTTAAGACACTCATTTGACATGATCACTTCAAACTTTACCAACAGTAGCACCGGAAATACACAATCTAAACAAGTTATCCAATTTAACCCATTATGTTTAAAGTCTGAAGAGAAACAGCCTTATTCTTGAAATGTTTCAGACACAGAGAAGGAAGAATTCACCTCCATATGTTTCTTCATTACACTGGCAAACAACAAAAATAGCCTTTTCCCTTCGTTCTGTCTTCAGGAAGGATAAAGAACAGCTGCCTTTTTTGCTGTTGTTGTGGTTTTGTTATTGTTGTTGTTTATAAAGTGTCAAGTGTCGGGGAGCCTGGGTGGCTCAGTTGGTTAAGCATCTGACTTCGGCTCAGGTCATGATCTCACGGTTCATGAGATTCAAGCCCCGCATCGAGCTCTGTGCTGACAGCTCAGAGCCTGGAGCCTGCTTTGGATTCTGGGTCTCCCTCTCTCTCTCTGCCCCTCCTCTGGTCATGCTCTGCCTCTCTCTCTCAAAAAATACATAAACACTAAAAAAGTAATAAAAAATATAGTGTCAAGTATCTGCTCATTCTCCCTCTTCATTTTAATTCTTTAGGTTCTCCTACACTATATCTCCAACAGTTTATATGATCTTATCCCTCCAAACCATGCATTTAATTCCCTTTTCTGATGCCATCTCCTGGTCTCCTCAAACCCCTTCACTGTGCCCCAAAGGCAGACATCAACAACATCCCCTGTATCCTCCGCTTTTGCACATTGCTCTAACTTAATTTTTCACACAGCAAAGCCATCCCTACAGTCCTCCCAAAGAGTACCACCAGGAGAGCCCAGACAGGGGTAGGTGTCTTTCATTCCCCCTTTTTTATTCATAAAACCTCAGTTTTGAAGGTCACAGGATACTATACTTCCTACTAACTGCAGGCATTCACTGCTCCAGGTCACTCCCCCATGTTTCACAAAATGTTTTTCAGATTTTTGTTTTAATGAATACAATGTTGTATTAGTTTCACATGTACAACACAGTGATTCACAATTCTATACATTACACAATGCTCACCATAAGAGTAGTTACCATCCATCATTACACATTATTATAACACTATGGACTATGTTCCTTACACCGTACTTCTCATCCCTGTGACTTAATGAACTTCTGCTTCACTGTCACTCTTTCCAACAACACTTAAGTCACGGCGATTTTAATAACTACATAATATACCATTCTTCTCCCTACTGTCCTAGAGGATTAGTTCATACTAAGTTTTCTCTCCTCATACTTCCAATCTATCACCATCTCCAACCCTAGGCTCCGTTGACAACTTTGCTTCCCACTTCAAAGAAAACAGAATGAGGAAAGAACTTCTGTAATTCCCACCATCCAATATCTGTATCCAAGCACTATCCTTTCCTTCTCTCCTTTTATTATAGATGAACTAAATATGCTCCTAGCACACGAGTCAAATATTCTACCTTCTGACCTATTTAAAGATCATTGCTCCAGAAATTCTATCCTCTCTTGCATCAAAATCTTTTCCTCACTGACGCATCGTTATCATCAGTATACAAACATTCGATTATTTCTTCCATTTAAATAAAAATAAAACCAAAAACTTCCCTTCTTGTTTTGGGCACTACCCTACATTTTCCTCCTTCTTTATAGCAAAACTCCTCTGTACTTGCCATCTCCCATTTCCCCTCTTCTCATGCTCTCTCGACTCCATCCCAGTTGGGCCGCTGCCCCCACCACTGCGCTGAAACCCCTGCTGAAGACTATTAAAGACGACCTGCTTTGCTCATACCAGTGGTCATTTCTTTTCTGACTGACGCTCTCAGCAGCACGCTAACATAGCCGGTAATTCCCTCCTCCTGAAATACTTTCTGCTCTTGGCTTCCATGATCACCTGGTCTTCCTCCTACCTTTCCTGGTCTTACTTCTCCTGGTCTTCCTCCTACCTTTCTGGCTGCCCCTCTTTTGCAGGCTCCTCCGGACCTCCCTGAAGTCTGAATCTTGAAATATTTCAGGACTCAGTTCTTAGATTCCTCTCTACAAAAGGTCTAAGAATCTCCACCTGTCCCTAGGTGATCTCATCCAGCCTTAGAGATTTAGATTTTATTTTTATGCATTTTTGTCTTCAACCCCAGAATCTCTTCTAAAATCCAGACCAGTGAAATTAATCCACCCACCTATTCCAAAGTTCCTTTTGGATGTCTCATCTAAGACTTAAAAATATCACAAACTGAACCCCTGTTATTTCCCAAAATACATGTCCTTCATATCCTCTGCTAATGGCAAGTATATCCTCCTAGTCGCTCCGGCTCAATTCCTCCTCTTCTCTCACATGCCACAAGCAGTTTAACAGCAAATCCTATTGGCTCCATCCTCAAATAAATCCAAACTTCAACCTCCTTACTCTAAACCCATTGCCAATACTCTGGGCCAATATATGAACTGATTTTTTATTTCTGCCCTTGTCTCCTGCAGTCTCTTCTCAACGAAGTGACCACAGTGAAACTGCTAAAACAGAAGCCAGATCACATGTGTCTTCTGCTCAAAACCCTCCAATGACTTCCTATCTTCCTCAGAATGAAAGCCAAAGCCCATTACTACCTACCCCTTCCTCCTCATTTGTCTTTTTTCACCTGAACTACACCTACGCGGCCTCCACCCTGTTCCTTAAACACACGAGGCACACTCGCCTCAAGGTCTTTGCACGTGTGTTCCCTCGTCTGGAGTGCTCTTTCCTCAGATATTACATGGGCTGCTCCTTTGTCAAGCAGTTTCTCGGTAATAAGGTCTTTCCTAGTCATGTTATCTAAAGATTTCAATTTACCTCTTCAATCTTTCCTCTCTCTACTCCCTGCTTTTGTTGGTGCTCCTTAGCACTTATCTGACACAATGTATATATTTACTTATCTTAGACTATAAGCTCCCTGAAGGCAGTCCTCTATAAATACATATAAAATGAATAAATCACTGAATTTAGTACCATCAAATAGACTGTACCCAGTTTCTCTCCCAATTTTAATAAAGGTCTAAAACAAACGAGGATTATTTTCTTAGGCAAAAGACTCAATTTAACTGTAACATCACATTACTACTTATGCCTAGGGCCTTTAGATACCATGAATCACACAAATCATATTTGGAGAATATATTTCGTTTTTAAAAAGCTCAAAATCCTTTGGACTCTTTAGTATGTCATTAAAAAGGACTAAAGTACATCTGTATTGAAAGTATATTGTTACCTTCTGAGTGACAATTCAATATTACTGCAGAAATTAATCATATAGCACACAGCATTGAAATACAGGAGTATTTAGCAAAGACTGCAGATTTTCCAGAATATTCAAATCAAAGGCTAACTACCACCACTCAGGTTGAACAGAGTAAAATTTTGCCTTTGTTACACTCACTGCACGTCATTTGAACCATCGCAAATCATGCCATTATATCACTGACAATGGCAGCCACGAGGACATGCCAACTGTTGGACTGAAAGCATATTTCTTTTGTACACTAACAAATTACTTGACGTGCAGCCGGTATAGCTACGACCTGATATAAGATTTTAGTATTTCAAAGGTTTGATGGCAACTCAAAAATAAGAGCAGCAGTTTCGAGACCAAGCAGATTTTAATGAAAACTCAGTTGGCGCTTTGCATGTGGTACAGAGTAAAATTTGTTCTTAAAGCACAAGAAGAGCAGATCAATCATTTAGGTGACTAAAAATACTAAATTTAGCGACTCAAAATTATGGCCTAAAGAAATAAGATTTAAAACAAAAAAATATGGAAAGGACTAGAGACTGAGCTACATCACTGTATCGCAGAGCTAGGATTAGACTTGGGGGTAAATGAATTTCCTCTATTCATAATCTTTTCACCTTTATATCCGTTTCTCTACCTAACAACAAAAAAAGAATATACTGATTAAAGATAAAGCACACAATAAAATCATGTAGCTTGGAAGCAAGAGAGAAAAAGATAGGATGAGGACAGGATGGTAAAAGGACAGTGGAAAAGAAATAGAACTCTGAAAAGGAGCAGGTTTAGGGAATAATTTTTTCTCTTCTCATTGGTCCTTCTTTACAGTGTCATATTTGTGGTTAGCACTCAAAGGTTTTTTTTTTTTAATGTTTATTTATTTATTTGAGAGAGAGCGAGCAGGGGAGGGGCAGAGAGAGAAGAGAGAGAAGGAATCAAAGAATCCCAAGCAGGCTCCACGTTCAGCACAGAGCCCAATGCAGGGCTCAAACTCACAACCGTGAGGTCATGATCTGAGCAGAAATCAAGAGCTGGATGCTTAACCAGCTGAGCCACCCAGGCACCCCATCACTCACAATTCTCTTGATCAACATTAATAGACAAGGGTGCTAGGAAAAGGAAGTTAAGAAGAATACAGGAAAATACTAAAGGAGAAATTAATGAAAAATATTCCTGGAATTAAAATAACCTGCCGAAGTTTCCCCAATCTTCCAGGAAAGATATAAAGATACCAGATGCACTGAAGAAAAGAAAAAAAACAAAAACAAAAAACAGGTGACTGAAATAAAATATTTACAACCTACCAAAAACCAAACAGCACACAGATTGGGGATTCTATTACAGGAATTTGATTAATAGTTTTGGTAGTAATACAAATGAAGGTACTGCTATTAAAAAGAACAAAAGAGGATGTCCACTTCTATTGATGGGAAATATAGGACACACTACAAGAAATCATAAACAAAAAACATTGAGAACTCCTAGATAGACTTTCTAAATAATTAAACGAAATTGAGTTTCCATGCTACTCTTTTGTTGGCTCTAGGTTAAAAGGACAGAGTAATGTTAGAAATGAAATAGGAGACTGAATTATGGAAAGAGGAAGCTAAAAAACATTTTAGTAAGGAAAAGAATTAATATGATTTAGTACATGTGGGGAAATCTCAGTAAGCTGGCAATTTAGAAGTTTTTTGCTTTTAACACTAATAAAAGAAAAGCCATTCAAACTGGTATGAAGTAAAAGCATTAGACCAAGTATATATGTTGGCTGTAAGAGAGTTCCATAAACGTAAGATGAAGTGGGGAAGAAAACAAGTTACAGGATAAGGGCAGTCCACCTAAGCTCAAAGAGCTAAAACAATTCATTAATAGTATTTGCAGAAAAGATTTAGGTATTCAAAAGAAATACCTGGAAGGGAGCTCTGGTATTTATGGAATTCCTCCTTAGAATAGGACAAGGTGAAGCAATTCAATAAGCTTCTCACAAAGCTTAGGTTTTATATTGTTTTAGTCTCTTTGGAATAGCATCAGGGTATCTGCCATAATTAATGCATAAAAACTGTTATCTGGAAAAGACGTAATTTGCCCAGGCTGATGGTGTAATTTGTAATTTGCAATTTGCCTCTTCCTTCTCTAAGTACCTTGAAGTTGGTTTCCAGAGTTCATTAGCATTTTTATCAGAGAGCCCAGAGAGTGAACCAAGAAAGCAAATAAAATGAAACTTCAAATCTGTCAATTTCACTACTTGTCACCATCTCTGGGAATAGGTTTGGAAGAAAAGGTTGAACAAAGGTCTAATGGGAAAATGTTTAATTAACTGCAGATTTCACATATATTGACTAATGTACACTCTGTCCCAATACCCCTAGGTAACCTAATACAGAATTTATTCTTTCAGAAATAAATGTCAGGAAGAAACTATCACGAAAGGACACACACACACACACACACACACACACACACACAGTTGTGTTCAAATATGGAAACAGCTTCCTCACTAAATGTAAAATAAAGCAAACACACACACTGCTCCCAGATGCTCTGAAAACAGCATTCATGAGTGACTAGAGCTTGAGCAAGAGAAAACAAATGAGTAAAAGAGCGCATTTCTACTAGTTACTGTATCTAAAATCTAAGCACAAGTGAGGCTGATGGCCCAGGGACTTAATGCTACTGTAAGAAGCACAGTTTGTGGAAATATAAGCTAAACCTTTTCAGAGGACAATTCACCAATATGTGCTAAGCATTTTATAAATGTGTTGGTCATCAGTCCAATCTTTTCACATGATGAAATTTATTCTACAGAAATAATCAGAGATAGGCACAAAGTCATGTACAATAATATTTAATGAAACAGTAAGCAACAGAGGACAAAGTCAGAAGTCACACAGACCTGGACTCCCAGTCCCAATGCCACTGCTATCACTTATCAGCTCTGAGATTTCAGATTAGTATCCCAAATTCTCTGGGCCTCAGTTTCCTCATCTGTAAAAATGGGTCTGCCCATCTCTTATAAGATGGCTATTAGAAGTAAATAGATAACGTATGTAATATATGAATTGCCTGGTACATGGTAAATAGTTGCTTACTCTTATTATCCTTGAAGCATTGTTTACAGTAACAAAAAATAAATGGAAGTTAAAATTTCAACACGAAAATGATTATATAACCATGTATTTGCTGTGTGTTTATACACACATAATATATCCAAGCAAAATACTGTGCACCCATTAAAAACATGTTTTATAATGATAACTTATGATTACAGAAATGCTGATGTTAAATGAAATGTTCACATTTATAACACTATTAAGTTCCAACCAGGTTTTGTCAAAACACATTTTTTAAAAAACACATGGGTTGGGGCACCTGGGTGGCTCAGTCACTTAAAGCAGCCAACTTCAGCTCAGGTCATGATCTTGTGGTCTAGGAGTTCAAGTCTCATGTAGGGCTCCATGCTGACAGCTCACAGCCTGGAGCCTGCTTTGGATTCTGTGTCTCCCTCTCTCTGCCCCTCCCCTGCTTGCTCCCTATCTCTCTCTCTCTCTCTCAAAAATAATAAACATTAAAAAAAAAAAAAGACATGGGTTAACTTATTTTATTATTTTGGATGCTCTGCACAACCTTTGAGTATCTGGATTGTTTGCAGGTAGTTTCCATTCTAGCTCTTCTCTAGGTTTTCAGTTTTTCTACAATGAACATATACTACTAATGAACAAATTTTCTAATCAGAAAATTGTATTATAAAAAGCTTTGAGTTAAGATGTGGAATTAACCTAAGAAAATTCAGTGTTCTATGTAACTTGCAGTTTTGAGTGTAAAATAAGTGAAGAAGGTAGCACATTTTATTACTGTCAATGAATAAGTAGAATATGCCTAATAAAATAAATGTCAGATGATAAGCACTTATTTTAAAGGATACATAATTACAGGTACATAAATGGGCTGAATAACAATGATGACAAGAAATTCGAACTGTCAAGAACTTAGATGTAATAATGCTGCCTATCCCTTATGGGGCGCTTCCTACAGGACCTGTGTACCCACAAATCAGTCTTTGAAGTCCCCCGGAAAACATCCTAAGATACTAAAATAATCTTACACTTGAAGGCTCTGAAGAAGTTGCCTGTGTTATAGAAGAGGAGATACTTTTCCTATAAACAATGTTAGAAAAGCATTACAATCAACGGTAAAAAAGGCATTTCAAAGAAAAAAAGCAGTCTTTTTTTTCCAATTTATTTAAACTAAAAGAAAAAAAAGAGTCTTTTCAACAGATGGTGCTGAATAATTGAACATCCATCTGCAAAAAACTGAACCTTAACCCATTTCTCACAACATACACAAAAATTCAAACTGGATCACAGACCTTAGTGTAAAACCTAAAAATGTAACACTTTTGGAAGAAAATATAGGTAAAAAAAAAAATCTTTGTGACACTGGGTTAAGCAGAGTATTCTTAGAGAAGACATCAAAATCATGATCCATAAAAGAAAAATAAATTAGACTTCATCAGAATTTGAAACCTCTGCTCTCTGAAAGAGTGCTAAAAGAATAAAAAAATAGGCCAGTAGGAAAAAATATTTCAAATCAAATATCTGGTAAAGGACTTGTATATATAATATATAAAGAACTCTCAAATTCAGTAAGAAAACAGACACAATTTTTTAAAAAATAGGCAGAGCAGACACTTCACTAAACAAGATATCTAAATGGCAACTAAGCACATGGAAAGATACTCAACATCATTAATTGTGAGGGAAACGCAACTTAAAACCAGAAGAAGATACTACTATAAACCTATTAGGATGGGGTGTGGGGGAACTAACAATCCCATGTGCTAGGGAGGATGCAGAGCAATCAGAACTTGAAAACACTGCTAGTGGGAACGCAAATAATAAAGCCATCTTAGAAAACAACTTGGCAGTTTCTTACAAGGTTAAGCATATACTAACCATGTGACCTAGCAACTACTCTTAGGTATTTATCCATGAGAAATGAAAATTTATTTTCATACAAAAATCTAAACACAAATGTTTATAGTAGCTTTATTAATAATCAACAAAACCTGGAAATAATACAAATGTCTTTAAACCGGGGAACAAGTAACATTCCCCCAAACACTGGTATACTACTCAGTAATTAAAAGAACAAACTATTAATACTCACAACCAACATGGATAAATCTCAAAGCATTATGCTAAATAGAAGAAGAAATTCAAAGCCTCATACTATAGGATTCCATTTTTAGAGTATTGTGGAAAAGGCAAAACTATAGGGACAGAAAACAAATCAGCAGTTGCCAAGTGCTAAAAGTAGAGAGAGGAGTTGACTATAAAAAGGCACAAGCGAATTTGGGGATATAATGGAACTGTTCTATATCTTGATTGTGGCTGGATGCAAGACTGCACGCATTTGCATTTGTCAAAACTCAGAACTGTACATTAAAAAGGGTAAATTCTACTGTATGTAAATGATACCTCAATTTTTCAAAAAAGCATTAAATACTCATGCTACAATTAAATCAAAGGGGTAAGAAATACAAAGTAATGGTCTCTCTCCACTCTGTATTTTTTACATACAATACAACCACTTAACCTTCATAGCACCTTCCTCAGAGGAAAGTTGGTTCCTGCTAAAGTTAACAAATGTGTGCTGGTATTCATAATGATCATAAATAATAAATACTCTCAATACATCATAAATATTCTCAATGATAAGGCTGACTTCAGTGCTAAGATTTAATTTCAGGATGTGGTTCAATAAATTTGGTGGTCCTGTCTCCATTGTTCCCAAACAGTTTCATTAAGATAACAGTAGAAATGTTAACACTTAGAATAAGGTTTTTCCACCTAAAAGGTGGCCTACCTTTGGTACTATCTGTGAAAGCTGCTGGACATCCATTGCATCTATTTCTTCTCCTGAGACTGACTGGGAAGTTTTGGAATACAATCCCAGACGACTAGCTAAAGTAAAATGGGAGAGAAAACATAATTAAACAAATTAGTTTTGCTTGGGGCTCCTGGGGGCTCGGTTCAGCATCCGACTCTTGATTTTGGCTCAGGTCATGGTCCCAGGGCCATGGGTTCAAGCCCATATCAGGCTCCATGCTGAGCATGGAGTTGGCTTGGGATTTTCTCTCTCTCCCTCTGCCCCTCTCACCGCCCCCCCCCCCCCCCCCCACCTCCTGCTCACACTCTTGCATTCTCTCTGTCTCTAAAACCAAAAACAAAACAAAAAATTAGTCTTGCTTGCTAGGCTACTCAACATAATGCTCACTTAATGTGATTTGTTATCCATTCTCTTTTTAGGCATAAAATGTCTTTATATCAAGGGATCATAAGACAAAATACTAGTAAGGCAAACCTATATGAATTAGTAAAAAGTCTGGCGTTTTCTGTTTGTTTTATTTTTGTTTATATTTAATAAAGAATTTTCACTATTTAAACTACTATACCTAAGAACTGAAACAAAGCCAATAGCTTTTGCTTAGCAGCTCAATTTTTTAAAAAAATTTTAAGTGTATTTATTTATTTTGAGAGAGAGAGAGAGAGAGAGAGAAATCCCAAGGAAGCTCCACACTGTCAGTGCAGAGCCAGACGTGGGGCTCGAACTCATGAACTGTGAGATTGAGATCATGACTGGAGCCAAAGTCAAGAGTCAGATGCTTAACCGACTGAGCCACTCAAGAGCCCTAGCAGCTCAATTTTAACATAGATCTGAATGCATTTTAAGTAAAGTATCCAAAGCCAGACAAAACAGTGGTGGATCTGTGATAATCATGTAGTATATGCAAGTGAAAATAAATGTTAAAAGGTTTTTCTAGGTATAACTTTCCCAACAATGTTATGTTTCTGGTGACATATTCTTCTTAGATAGCATAAAATATGAAACTCCTATTCCAGGCTCTCATCGTATTATTAAAATCAGAATTAATGGACTTAGCAAGCTTAAATTTATCAGTATGAATTATAGTTTACAAACTCCAGAATATTAATTTTCAGTGTCCTTTTTTTCCTCTTATTACTTCTTAAGGTAATCTTAAATGGCATTCAAGCGACAAAAGCATATACATAGTGTAATAACAGAAATATTTATACAAGCTATTTTCTTTCAAATTAGGTCCAAGTTAAAGTCTGCTTTAAAAATTATCCTCAAGTTGAAAGGGAAAACTAAATTTCGTTTCCTTTCATGTGCATAATCTAGTACTTTTATCCACAGCATAGTGGATTATGAGATTAAAAATAATAAACTATTCTTTTGTGAATAAAATACATGTGATTTCCTAACAGTTTAGCTATGTATTTTCAATTAACAGCATTACTTTTGAACCTAAAATAAATTTTTCCCACAATTTTCTATAGAGTATGAGCAAATAAGAGTCCATTTTAATTGCATAATGTCAATATTACGTGTACATGTTTCATATCTAATGGTTCACAAAGCTATGTGCACTGCAGTTAATTTCAGAAAAACTATTTTTAAAAAAACAAAAAAAAACAAAAAGGAAACAGCCTAGTTATACCAATTGCAACTGCAGTCTCCTGTGAGTCTCCAGTAATCATTTTTATTGACACTCCTGAGGCAATGAGTGTTGTGACAGCTTCTTTCACACCAGTTCTAGGAGGATCAATGATTCCCACCAGGCCAAGAAATGTCAGCTGTCCCAGTTCTGGACCAGAAGCTAAAGCTAGAACTGAGGAAATAAAAAAATCGAAAAAAGGAAATGTGAGTCGCATAGCATTACAATTTACTTGACAAAAGCTAGAGACAAATCACTTAAGACTGTAATCTCATAGTAGTTATTATATAATCATTAAATAACCAAATTATTACATGTTAAAACATTAATTTAATGGTTCTAGATAATGGGGTTGCTTTAAGCTATTAAAAATTAAAAGGAATCAGACTAAAGAATAAGTAGAGATGGCAAGTAAGAAGTGAAAAAGAATGTTTTTATAAAGTGACTCCGTGTGGCTCCTCTAAATATCACCTATTAGATCTTTAGAAAATATAATTAGTTATTTGGAGAAACTATGGGTTTGCTGAGCTTTGAAAATAGTTTTAAACAGACACCTCAGAGGGGGGTTGCTACTAATGTGTCTTCATCTTTCCATTTTATAGGTCTCCAGAACACTGAAGCCTTGGAGAGAAGACTTATTAATTAATTATACATAACATGTAACAATTTCATACATGACAAACCCTGGGAGGTTAATTTAATCTGTAAAGTGACTGTAAAACCACTAATAACACTAGTTTGATTTCTCTCACTCTTTTCATAACATTGACAGGTATGTCTTATTTGTAACTTTGGTTCTCTAAGAATATCTAAATAACACCACCATATCATTATTTGTGTCATCCCTGGACACTTAAGATACAACACAAACTACTATTCATTTCCAAATATCATTTAGCTTAGTCTCACAACTCTGGTAACTACCTTATAAGCCAAAGGGATGTGTCTCCATCTGGAATATTATTAGACTGAACAACTTACAGAAGAAAAAAAAAAAAAAAAAACACACACACACACACAAAAAAGCACACCAACTGAACATATGTATCTCCTGGGGAAACTGAAAAGTCATAACCATGATCACAAACAGTATCCATTCTTATTTAAGCAGAAGGTTCAAAGGATTAGATATATTTGGAAAACCAAGGTTAGAGGCAAATGACTTCTATTTTTCCGATGTCTGAGTCATACACCTAACTATGTAGATGTGTGCCCCAAAGGCTTTCACCCTGGAGACAATGAGTCTCCTGACAGTCCAGGGTGTTGGAACAGAGGCAGAAGACAACAGAAGGAGATAGTGAGTACCAATTCCTATGTCAGCAAACCCTAAGAAAGGGAGATCAGCTCCTGGCGCTCTCAATAGAGGGGTGGTATTAGCCTAAAGGTTAATATCCTGTATTTATTTGTTTGTTTCCTCAGCACAAATGAAGATGCACTGCTACTGTTCAGGACAAGGGTAGGTAGACTTTTTTCGTGTGGAGGGTCCCTGACTAAAACATAAAAACAGAACAGACTCTGACTTCAAAATTAAGAACCACATGTATTTAAGAAACTTAAATTTTGTAAGATGTAACCTAAGTATGTATCAGGTTAAATCTGAAGTCTTCCTATTCCCCTTATGTTAATTTCAGAAGGAGAACAAAGCGGAGCTTAAGCACAGGAAAAGACATGAAGCAAGAGGCAAAAGACCAGAGTGTTTCCTAAAGCCCTGGGAAAGAGATTTTCTTGCTACCAACTCTGGTCTGTTTCACAATGTTACAACACCAAACCACACACACACACACACCAACAAAGACCTCCATAATCCTTCAGATGAATAGAGTCAAAATAAAAACATATGAAACCTCTGAAACTTCTTTAGGGTCCCTAAATCCAAGCCAATTTTGGATTAACAAAATCTTGTTAAGAATAACAAAACTCTGCCTTCAAAGCCACAAGAATACCTTTCTAAACCTAGCTTATTGTAAGAGCAGAAATCCTGTAGACCTATCCAAATGTTTTATACCCACAGAGAGCCCTTGCTGAAGTGAACCGTGAATAAGAGGAGTATCTTTTTACATTAAGTTGCTTTCTCCTCCCAGGATTGTACTTGACTTCTATTTTGTAAAAATAATAAGACTAAGGAGGCCAACTCTTCCAGCTTCCTTGAAAGAGACTACAAGCCAGAGGACTATCGAGAAGGTAAAAACCAGGTATGGCCTCAACCCCTGACTCTTCAATCCTACACATGCTGTCCCTAGGAGAAATGGCTTAATGTGTGTGTGTGGAGAGCAGACCCTCTCTCCCCATCACTGTTCAGTCAGCAATACAGACATAAAGCAGAATGTGGGCACTTCTTTACCTGTCTGGTGAATGGCAAGGGAAGAAGGTCAGCAGAAGAGGAATAAGTAAACAATCACCAGAGTTTAAAGGACAAATCAGAGACTTAACATTTTAATATTTAGGGAATTATTTTAGATCTCGTAATAAATAAAACAGTTAAAATGACAAAACAAAGAAGGAGTAATATCACTTTCCCTTCCTCCATTTCTTTTCTCACAAGATAAGTTTGTCAAAAATAAAATTTCTATCACCTACTCAGAGACCACTGCACGTCTGTAAGAATTAGAAATTTCATATTTTGCTACATTCCCAACTTCCCAAGTTTTGGGGGCCAAATAGCCAACTAAAACATAAGACTTCAGAAAGGACAGTGTTCTATAAATAAACCCTGGAACAGAATGGGGCAGCTCAGATGTGAAGCACAAATTCATCTACAATTAAAAGAAGGTCTCACTGGGGTAGGGGTTTGGGAGGGATGGGTTAAATAGTTAAATGGGATTAAGAGGTACAAACTTTCATTTATAAAATAAAGTCATAAGGATGAAAATTACTGCATAGGGAATATAGTCAACAACACTGTAACAGTATTATATGGTGACAGATAGTAACCATACTTATTGTGGTGAGCATAGCACAATGTATACACTTGTCAAATCAGTATGTTATACACATGAAACTAACATAACATTGTATGTCTGCCTCAATAAAATACAATAATAGTTACTTTTCCACCCTAAGGAACTATGTTAAATGGCCTTACCTCTGAGCCCTGCAGAGCCCATTCGTGCTTTCTCCTGTTGGTACAGATCTCTTTGTTGCTGGGTAAGTGCCAACATCTGCCCTTTGCTATAGTATGTAGTACAATACTTAATCACCTGTTCATAAGCACCTTTCATAAAACAAATCTCTGGTCCATCCTAAGAAGAAAAAACATTGCAACTAAATTCAAGTTAATGCCAACTTGTATATATCTGCCACTGGAGTCAACAATACATGGCATACATTTCTCATAATAACCAGGGCAGTTACTCAAATCTAAGGCTTTGAATGGCACTTCAACTCTGAAGATTAAAAGTTCATATGTGGAAGCTTTTTTTACCCTCCAGAGAAAACAGCATCTACTCCCCAACCACCCTCACCTCCACACACTGAAGGCAATGCTACCCTAAGCCCTGGATTAGCCACTCTGGGATTTGGGGAGGGCCTTACAATGTAACAAGAAAAGGAAAGAGATCTATCATTTGCCCACAAGCAGTGGCTCAGGCTTTCCATCAGCTGCTATTATATGCACATTATGTATGTGATCCCATTTAATTCCCAAAGCTACCTTGTAATTATGGGTATTATCAGAACCTTTTACTTTTTACCTTAGCAAAGCATTATACAAAAGCTTACAATGAAAAACTACAGTCACCTGCCCAAATTTTCACACCTCTAGTCCTACTCTACTGGAACAAACCAATTTTAACTGTATTCCTTCCTACTTATCTCCATATTCTTACATGCATTTACACTGCTACTTTTTTTGCTGATCAATTTTATACATGGTCCACTGTGACAGGTGATAGTTTGGCCACCCTACTATCTATTCCTCCTCTCCCCATTGTTACAATGAAGTTAAAACAAAAGTTGCCAGTATTCTGTGTACTTTAGGGTTTCCCACCCACTGAGCAAAGGAAAATAACTAAGAACAGTTCACAAACATCCCACTTCTTGCAGGTACATGACAGGAATGTATTTCTCTGCCCTTGTCTCCCACTTTGAAGTCAGAGGTGACTTGCTTTGACCAATAAATATGAACAGCACTGAATCACTGGCAAATGGAAATAATGTGCTATTCCTCTGGCCCTGCTAGGACAGTGTATGCTCACACTGAGACGGAGCCTTCATCTGCCTTGGGTCCCCAAGTAACTACTGAGCAGGTATTAGGAGGTAAGGAGGCAAGAGGAAGGTATGATGTGGTTTCCATTAACTCAAATATATTTCTTTTCTTATTTAACTTCTTCTTATTTGTTTAGTTTTATGTATACCTGTTATTATCCCCAAACTCTTCCATGCAATATAAAGCCCTTCTCAATGATATTTTTCGTATGATTAAATGAGCAGGTAAACTATTCCTTCCACATTATTACTGAAGACCTCCTCCTTGGGTATTGTTCTCCTTTCCTTTCTAGTTTGAGTTGGCCAATTTCTAGGCCTGATACATGACTGGTATGCAGGACTTCCCTTCACCTCTGTCCTGGGGATTCTTTGCACCCTTCTCCTGGTTAGAACTCACTGGGTTCGAAGTCTTCATTTTCCTTAGTTGTGTTTTCTCTTGGAATAACATATCTGCAAGTATCTAAGAAAAGGTATGTGGGATACACATTTTGGGACGTGGAATATCTGAAAACATTTTTATCCCATCCCCACATTTTTTAAGTTCAGTTGAGAATAAATTTCCTCTCCGTGTGAAGACATTCCTCTATTATCTTCCAGCCTCCGGAGTCCAATATTACACTTGAAAAGTCTAAGAAGCTACTTTAATTCCTAAACCTTTATATAAAATCTCTCCTTTGCCTCCTCTCTGGCCCCAAAAACCAGTGGAAGTTTTTAGAATTCTCCTTTAGTGTCCTCAAATTTCTTGATTATGGGCACTGTGTTTATCCCTTCACCCCACCCTTCTTTAATATAACTCATTGTGCTGAGCAGCTGGTGGGCAATTTTATTCTAGAAGCTGAGGTCCTTACTCTGGAAAATTTGGGTGTTATTTGATAAAACCTTCCCATTTTCTGTTCTCTGTTACCACTACGTTGGCTATCTTGTTTATTTTCTAATTTTTGTACCTTATCTTTTATATTAAGCACCTCTCTGACTTTTTGTACCCCTTTCTGATAGATTTGTTGACTTTATTTTCAAAACATTCTACTTAAGGTATTTTGTTGTCATTTTCTAGGGTCTTTGGAAATTTTCTCCAGTATCCAGCATTATCTTTGTCTTGCTGAGACCCCTTTCCCTTTTGGTTTGGTCTGTGTCTTTCATACTGAAGACAAATATTTAGCAATCCTTGACTGTCCATTTACTTTAAGACTCAGGAAATTAAAGGTCTAGAAGCTCCATGGGCACTGATAGCGTTTATCAACTGATAGCCCTTGCTGTAGGGTGATGAGATGATGACCAAGAGTCAGTAAGCTCTACCAGTGAACAAAGAGCTTAGGTAAGAATACTCCGTATTACTGGGATCTCCCTGAGACCAGGAAGCTTCCCTACAACTCTTCAATTTTTGTCATCAGCGAGTGAGGGTAGGAAGTTTCCTCCCTGCAGGCATTCTAAGAAAGTGGAGTTAGATGCTGGAGGCATGCTCTTCAGGACAATGACTTGCCCTTAATCAGTTTTCAGTTGTAAGCCTTAATTCTGCCCTCCATTCTTGTTCCCAAGATGGGATTGCTGATATTCTACTGGGGTAAAGAAGGGCTAATGGTTGGGCCTCAAGAAACAGCGAAGGTTCTTGGGGGATTTCTACTGGTTCCTCACTCAGAACTTCAAACCGATCTCTTGTTTTTAACCTTATGCCTTAATCCCCACCTTCAAAGATACCTATCATACTGAGTCTTTTCCATCCTTTCTCTTTTTAACATCCTTTACTGACTGGCTGTCATTTTGACAGGTTCCAGGAAGAGAGTATAAATAAATGTATACTGACACAATCAAATGAAAGTCCTCTTAAGACAAACTATTTGAGCCACTGGGGTTATCTTTATGGTAAGTCTGCCGTATCTGTGCCAGGCTGACCTCTTCTAGATCCTGAGGCACATCAGTGGGTTTGGGTTTTGTTACACTGGTTGGTTTTGTTTTGTAAGAGGAGATTTTCAGATCAGCATATGAGAAGAACAATCACATACATCTTTCAAACTTATACCCTGCTGCTACCTATCCCCCACTCCCATAACTGAGATCAGTTCTCAAGCTGTAACATTAATGTACAACTTCCAAAGAACAACTCTGGTGAAGTTAGACTCAAAACTGCTGAAGTCAAATCATTAAACTTTACATGAGCCACATTATCTTGAAGTACTGAGTGACCATATATAAAACATAAAGAAACAAACTTTCCATATAAACTCATATATGTATTCTTGTGGTCAAGGGACTCCTTTGGTCCAGGACAACAGGTGAAAATTATTTAACTCTAATGCAATTTTTGAAAGCGTTATGTTACAAGGTTTAAAGGCATTTTATTTTTACACTTTTATTTATTTGTCTCCCTTCCCAGGAGTTCATAAAAGTTCCTTTAAAGATCAGACAAATCTTTTTTCTCCTCATGAACAGAGTTCCTGGCAGACATCTATTGACAAGTTCAATGTTGGCCAACTTGGCCTTTCTTTTAAAATCAATTATGTTTCCTACTTATTATGGGTGAGAAATCCTCTCACTCATTCCTGTCTACAGAGATGTAATGGCTTCAAACTATTTGCTCATAGGGGAAATCACATAACCAATTATTAATTCCTAATAAAGAAAATACTAAAATAACATATATATTTTTTAAGGGCATGGCAAAAGTTTAAGCATCAAACTGGTAACAGCAACTATGAGTGACATACTTTGTAGATAACTAAGAACTCTTGTTACACTAACTTTATAAAAATTGCTAAAGCACCCAGGGACAAAGCAGTAGCTTGAAATATCACTGCATGTCATTTTGCCAGTTTGTAAGCTGGATCAACTAACATGAATTATACATATTTGGTAACCACTTTTCCACAAAATAATGTGGTTTTGTTTGTTCTGAAGACAAGGCCTTCCTTCAGTGAAAGAATACTGTTTGACACCAGAGAGCAGAAACCTATAATACACAGTCATCAAGAACAAAGATGTTGATAGAATCTGATGTCACAAGTTCTAGGACACTGAGACCAGGCTCCAACTCATTTTAAGCTATTTGCTCACGCAGCAAAACCGGGTATCCATACGCATGAAATCAAAGGGAGCATGAGAGCAACAAGGATGAGTTACTACGAATTATACATGCTTTAAAGAAACAGGCCTTCGCTTTGCTCAATGATCACTTAAACCCAAAGGGGGCTAATGAGAGCAACACGGTCATCTATGTTCAGCAGGACTTAGTAAGTACTCGTTACCTGCTGTGTCCGGTGTACACACTTAACAGCCATCCACTTTTGCTCAGAGCTAAAAGGATATTCAGCTTTTCTGATATAGTCCTGTTGAAGCCCATCAAGACCCATCTGTATGACACAAAAAGAAAGTTAATTCTCACCAACATGGGACTATTTTTTTTCTTTAACACAACTTTACAGCTAGGCTGGCTAGAGATATCTGTGGAGTATTATTCAAATAATGGTGACAGAACAGCAATGCTCCTTCCATTTATACTGTATTTTTCTGAATGACAGCATACGTGATCAAGATGAAAGCCTTGGTGTGTACATACAGTGTGAGGCATGTTCCCTGGACAGTATGTAGACCAAATCTTCAACAGTGACTATATTAAAATCTCTGTTGGCTCAAATTCTGGAAGGAAGCAGGGTACCCAAACCACAAAGGTACCCAACTGATACTGAGTATGTACTTTTGTAATCAACAGAAGCTTCCGATTCAATTCCTTACTTCCCCGGGATCTAAATCCATCTTTCTTGTTGCTACCATCCTCCTCCCGTATACCTTACTGCTTGATATTCTACTACTACCAGTGTCATGTAGCTGCTCTCCTTCCCAAAAGCCTCTGCACTTCCCTCTACATATTCAAACTACTCAAAAACCTAGCTTAGTGCTTTTTGTTCTTTGTTATCTACTGAAACATGTTCAGACTTTTCTTCCTGGCTTTCAAAGATCCTCTAGAAACCCACCGTGCAATCTCTTTAACAATCCTGTGGGTTACTCAAACTCCTTTCTTGTCATCCAGGTCACCAATACATAAGCCACCATGCAATCTATGCTTATTTATTCCTCCATGCTTTTATCCTTGCTCTTTCCCTAGCTTACTGCCTTTCCAAATCCTGCCTATCCTTCAAAGCCTAGGTCTCCAGTCTGAATGTGCATTGTTCTTATATGTGGCTCAATGTCTAAGACTTAACTATCTACTATATTGGTCTACCTTCTTTTTGTTTCCAGTATGTCAGTGTCAACTCCCTACCCTAAAATGTGAGGTCCTCAGTCATATGGAGGTGGTTTCACACACTCTCTTAAAAGTTAAGAGTATAAGGTTAAGTTTAACACAGTAAATAACAGATAACAGATTCAACTTTTAAATATCCTTCAGAAAGCTATACGATGCTACCTTAGTTACAAGAGAACAAATGATAAAGAAATGTAGCTTTCTGAAAGTTAAGAAAACATATATTCTAAAAATATCAATTTTATTAAATACAATAACCTAAATTTCTATACTGGATCTCAATTCAAACAACCTCATTTAGAGGTATCCTGCTTCACACAAGTCTCAAAGCTTTCTAAGACTGCTTTTAAAAGTAGGAGTTTTAATTTTTCTTATGGAAGTGACAGAGTGGGCTTTAGGTTTCATATTTAATCAAAGGTAAGACTTAGAAGAGGAGACCAACTGGGAAAGACAAAAGGGTCACAAAGAACAGCACCCTATCTCCCCAACACAGATTCTAACTCCATACTCGTTTTAAGAAATTGATAATGGAGGAATGGGAAGACTGGAAAAAGAAAAGCTATTTCTCATGATGGTCTTAATATCTTCACATGGAAATACTTTAAAGAATGTTTCCTTTTACTCATTTGAATGTTATAGTACTTCAGCAATTACACCCATTTATAAAGCTTTCCACACGAAACTCTAAATATTATGGAAAACAAAAACGTTCTTCATAAGAAGAAATCCAGTCACTGGTCATTAATTTGTTTCTTGAACGTAAGGCATAAAGCTATACTGAACAGGCTGTATTGGCTCTGTAGTTCCAAGAAGAATAAAACTAGTCCCCAGAAGGCAATGTAAACAATGAAACATTGTGAGTTGTCTTCATTCTACACCTAAAAACTAGTAATACTGAAACTGATAGCCTCACATTCTCTTGTGAGGGTAGTATCTTATATACTGAAGAGAGATCAGGCACATACCTTCATTGCAAGAGCGATTAAAGCTCCTTCCGTTGGCTTCCCCATTAGAGTGTTGTTTCTAATTACAGCATCATTGCATACACAGCCCGCCTAAAAGAAATACATGGAAACTATGAACCCATCATTGTGTCCTAAATCATTATGAAAAGTCACCTTCTTAGGGAATAAAGTAGTTACCTCAACAATTCTGCTAACAGCTGGGTTATAGAATCCATGAACGACATCACCATCAACAATCACTTCCCCAAACGGATTGTAGCCAACACCAGTAACCTAAGGAACATAAAGCGGGGTCAATAATTCAACCAGAAGACAATGACAATACTCATGAAAACTGAAAACTATGATGAGTTATGTTCATTTAATTTTATATATTATGATACTATTAGTGTATATATTTAGAAAAGCACTTGTCTGAAAGAATATTTAACAGTTAAAAGAATATAGATTCTAATTTTTACCATAATGACAAACCTATAATTATACTAATAATTAAATTAATAATTATGACAATGTACAGTATAAGAAGAAATATTGTTAACATAATCTTATATTGTTTCTACTTATGATATACTATAAAAAAAAAGATAAACCATGAAAATCTCTATATGTAAGTAAGCTTTAAATTTATGTAACATTATATTTATGTAACATACTAAATTTTCCAAGAATTCAAATCCATTTCCACACCTAACATTTGTGACAAACCTGAGACCCAGAAAACAGCAGAATTCTTTTTGCAAATATGAGGGAACAGAGACATTATGTGATTTATCCTAGCACTTACAAACTACTTTAACATAATATATTACACGCCAGTTTTAAAAATCAGAGGTCGAAACAAACCAGATACTTATTCTGTATGGCTAGAGCAAATCAAGCCAAACAAAAGTTAAATTTCATAATAAAAATAAGACAGTTTAGAGAATGTTAACCAATTAACAAATGGTTAATGCTCGACATATCAAAGTACGGGCTTAAAACAAAACAGCAACTTATATCCTACCTTCCATATCTGAACCATAGAAGCACATGTAACCCCAATGACCCAGAGTCATCCAGAAAAGGCACATTCAACAAAAGAGTATCAGGTATCCTTCCTTAACCAAATCTAATACCCTAAATAAGAACAGTCTCATTTCAAAGCCTATGTAAAATGGAATTAAATAAACCTAAATGCAACTTCTGTCAATTTGTCTAATGCTTACTTTGCTCAGTGAATTGGATATAAATACAATTAAAAATACTGTACCCATCCTAAGTGGTGTGAATGGACACAGCAGCCAGAAATCCAGTAAAGACTTGGGGGGCGGGGGCGGAGACTGGAACTTGTCCTCATCTAGCTTCAACATTAACCAATGCACATACACTGACATGCACTTAA
The DNA here is from genome assembly GCF_023721935.1 of Panthera uncia. Lineage (NCBI taxonomy): Eukaryota > Metazoa > Chordata > Mammalia > Carnivora > Felidae > Panthera > Panthera uncia. The sequence continues at coordinate 128,830,323 of NC_064810.1, forward strand.
GAAACTGCCAAAATGTAATTTTTAAAATACAGTAATTCATCTATTCATTTATTCTTTCAACAAATATTTACTACCATGAGGCAGGCCCCATGTTAGGCAACTTAGTTCTGCTCTACTACAACTTCTAATATTTTAGAAAATTTTATCTCGGCTAAAAACTAAGAGGCACGGAGTGCTATGAAAACAAATAAAATAGGACCAGTTCTGAGTGGTCAGCAAAGCTTTTCTAAAGAAGTAGGGTTCGAACTGCAGTGCAAAGGATAGAGAGACATTAAACTGTCCTGTGCAGTGAGAACAGCAGCGAAGGTCTTGAAGTAGGAGGAATTTTGTCACACTGAAAGAACATAGAAGCCAGTATATCTGGTGCACAGAAAGTGAAGTGGAACATGTAAGGCTGAAGAAGGAAACAAGGAACAAAATACGTACGGCCTCAAGAGGCCACACTTCAGGATCCCGGTCGCAATGGAAACATCTTAATTAGGGAGTGACTTGCTCAACATTTGGTTCTGAAAGATCCCTCAAGCTGCATATAGAGCATGAATAAGAGTTTGGTAACAAATGGCTAGCAGGGGTGACTGAAAGGTGCTAAGGATGATTCAAAGCTTCTGGTCCGTAGAGTGTACAGCGTGTGCAAGTGGAGCGGGATCAAGACTGGGAAAATAAGGGAAAGACTCTGCTGCTGCTGAATTTATAACCCTTTTGAAGATAAGACGCTAGAACTGTTAGGAATGTCTACACACCAAGTTTCTTAACAAAGAAATACTGTTGTTAAAAAAAAAAAAATCTATGGAGTACCTCAGCATGCAGACCGTCTGAAGTAAATATGTGAGTAACAGTCATTTCATTCTTTGTCAGTGTTCCAGTTTTATCTGAACAAATCACATTACAGCAGCCTAAAGAATAAATCATTACATGTCACCAGAAGAGTCAGAGGGAAATAAACAAGTTCACACTGAAAACAAATCAAAGACTCTGAAGCCTGTCCTGCTGCTCTGAATTTTGAACAAATCAAGTTCACTGATAATTTTAGACGTTTTCTCATTATGATTTCACCATAAAGTGATTATTCATGTTAAAATTAAAAAACAGATTAACTGATAAATGTTGACTTTTTCTTATTAATTTGCAGTTGAATTTCTACAAAGCTTCTCAGTATTAGCTTTATATAATATTTCTAGAAAGCTTAAGGGTACCTAAATTTAAACCCATATAATTGTTTCAGTCAGAAATTTTAAGATATTTTGCCTTCTCAGTACTGTAATGCAAACTAAAAATTAAATTCAACATTTTCAGAATCCTAAATTAAAAAAAAAAGATATTTCACAGCATACAGAAAGTTATTGCAATTTTCATATCACACATAGAGTTGTTACAGCAACACTTAGCAACTGTTGTATATTTACTGTTGTTATCAGAAATTCAACTGAAGTACGACATTCTGGGATCTATAATTATCTTTCTTGAGATGTCAAAGGAAAGTAATTCTACTAATTTTACCCTAAAGTTTCACTGGTTAAATACATTTTCTTTTTACATGATTTAAGCATTAGAACATCTCTGATACAGAAAGATTTCTCTGAAAGTCCCCTATCCTGAATGATATGCGTTTTTAAGTACCTTTTCTGGTTGTGAAGACCACACTTAACTTTGCCACAAGTCAAATACCACCACTCAAGCCTCTAAGACAAAAATGGTAACAACCTGCAGATGATTCACTATTGATGTAAACTCACACACTATTGCATAAGTATGCTCACATTACCACATACTTACCCAGAGTTTCAACAATAGGCAGTTTTTTCACAATGGCCCTTTTCTTCACCATTCTCATAACACCAAGAGCTAGAGTCACTGTGACCACAATGGGAAGACCTTCAGGAATTGCTGCTACAGCCAAACTGTAACCAACATATACTTAGTATTGAAGCATAAATTAAATAGTACCTACAGCAATCAGTTCAATTGGCTGTGACTTAAAACTGAGGCTAATAAAAACACAAAATCAATATTGTCAATACTCAAAAAGTGGCCTCAAGAAGAAGGGAAAGCTGATTACCATTTATTGGATAACCTACTAACTGCCAGGTTAAGTGTAGTGGTTGAAGAATACAGGCTGTGACATCAGATTACCTAGATCTGTACCCCTGGCTTCCCCAATTTTTACCTGTTTGACTCTGAACTATTATCACTCTACCCCTGTAGTTTAGTTTTCACATCTGTAAATACAGATAACAGTAATAGGTATTCAGACAAAAACTTACACATGACTGGTCATACCAGCACTATTTACAATCACCGAAAGATGTAAATAGTCCAAATTTCCATCAACTGATAAATGGGAAATTGTAGTATAGCCATACAATGTAGTATTCTGCCATTAAAAAAAAAAAAAAATGAAGTACTGATACATCCTACAACACGGATGAACCTCAAAAACATTATGCTAAGTGAGAGAAACCAGACACAAAAGACACATGTTATTTTGGTTCCATTTATACGAAATATTAACAGTAAGCAAATTCAGAGACCGGAAGCAGTTTAGTGGCTGCCAAAGGCAAGAGAGAAGGAAAAATGGTGCGTGATCGCCCAGTAGGCACAGGGTTTTCTTTTGGGGTGATGAGAAGTTCTGACACTTGATAATGGTTGTAGCTGTACAACACTATGAATGGATTTAATTCCACTGAATTGTACATTTTAAAATGGTAAACTTTATGGTATGTGTATTTTATTACAACAAAAAAATGTACTTCACTGTTTCCCTCTGCAATTTTTTAAAAAATCAAATTAAGTCTCGGGGTGCCTGGGTGGCTCAGTCGGTTAAGCGTCCGACTTCGGCTCAGGTCATGATCTCGTGGTCCATGGGTTCGAGCCCCACGTTGGGCTCTGTGCTGACAGTTCGGAGTCTGGAGCCTGTTTCAGATTCTGTGTCTCCCTCTTTCTCTGACCCTCCCCTGTTCAAGCTCGCTCTCTGTCTCAAAAATAAATAAATGTTAAAAAAAAAAAATCAAATTAAGTCTCTATGTTTTATCCCACACCAAACTCCCCTATAGGTAAGGACATATGTGTTCCTGTTCCTCCTCCTAACATTGTTCTCTCCACTGCTTCTACTTCCCAATTTCTATTACCTACCTTTTCTTCAGAATGATCTACCTTGACATCATCAGCATCCTGTTCTATAAGCATTATTAAGGCTTTCATGCTCTGTTTACAGGTTAATTCTAAAAGGTGAAAGCCAATGAATGACACAATACCACTGGCTAAACAGTATACACTAAAGTCAAGAAATATGTGCGATCATTAATGTTCCCTTCTCTCTTTTGAACTATTCTATGCTCAAATAGAATCCTCATTTCTTATGCTTCCATTAACCCTCACTGTATCAGGAAAAATAGGCATCAGTTTACAATCTAGATCTAGTGGACCTTTCCCTTCTTTTGTATCTAAGTTTCACTTTATAAATAATTTGCAAAGGAATAAATGGATTATGAAAAACTTCAGAAATTTTTAATTTTTAAAATTTTTTATATATTGTTTAAATTTATCTTGAGAGAGGGGAGGGGCAGAGAGAGAGAGAGAGAGGAAGAGAGAGAGGAAGAGAGAGAGGAAGAGAGAGAGGAAGAGAGAGAGGGAGAGAAAGACACAGAATCCAAAGCAGGCTCCAGGCTCTGAGCTGTCAGCACAGAGCCCAATGCAGGGCTCTAACACATGAACCGGGAGATCATGACCTGAGTCAAAGTCAGACGCTTAACTGACTGAGCCACCCAGGCACCCCTAGAAATTTTAAATTTTAACCCCAAACTATATTTCTGGATTTGAAGGTATAAATATATCAGAAATATGCAATGTCCTTTGGATGCAACTAACTGCTTGTCAACTGTTATGAAGGAACCTGGAATATATTCACTTTACAAAAAGTGATTTCAGATTCAAAAAATATTTCCCATAGGTTACAGGCTTATCAATTCTGGTTTCACTTTTTGCATTTGTATCTTCAAAATGCAACACTTCTGAAAATGTTGATGGTTCATAACTTTGTTGAAAAGATAAGTCATCTCTGTAACATAATTTTTAGATTAAAAAACACCAATTACAAGGGGTGTAAATGAAATTTTTCATTTCTATGTCATCTATTTCTGTTTAATCACCTTTATATTAATACCAGCCTTCAGTATTTGTCCACTTATAAATGGTATAAAGTAAAAGCTGGCAAACAAATATCAGAAAAGATGAAAGAAAATGGTCACACATCCTTTTAACAAAAAGGGGTGGCTTAGGTTCTTGTTGGAAATGCATGATAAATTCCTTGATGTAGAATGACTAACTGAAAGAGAATACCTGTCCTTCCCTTTTTGTCATAAGAAATAAACTGTTCACTCATTAATTCAGGAGTTAAATTAAATTGAAGCTACCATCACCCAAAGAGTCACAGTATTAAGATTTCACATATATTATTAAATTTCACCCTCATCATTAGAGCCTACAGTAGCTCTTTGTCTCTTTGCATTTCATCTTCTGGTTTGTCCAATAATTTTCCTGTCAATTACTCTTTGCCATTATGTGGGAAAATGAAAAATTACGATTCTTAATTTTAATGAGTGCAAAAAAGGGGTGGAGGGAGAAGAAAAAGACAACAACAAATATATCTCCGGACTTCTTTTATACCTTTGTAAATGATGATGTAATATTTTGGGCAACATAATAAAAGAATTAAAGGATAACAGAATAATGATGATTTACTTTATTATTACATCAACCTTGTAAGTGATCCCATCATCCTTCTGCATTCTTGTTTTACTGGTTTTTAGCACAACTGGAAATAATTATTACAATAATTGCTATTTCATTTGCTACAATGAAATAGCAAAATGTTTTAAGACATAGGAAAAATAAGGTCACTAATATCTTAGATTTATAAAAGTACAATGGACCCATATAATTATTGCAAAATAGAATGAGTTTTATTCTATTAAAATATATTTAATACTTTGTCCTTTGTAAGACTTTGAAGTAGGAATAAAAATCATGATCATATCAATCTTCACAAAGAGAACTGCTCAAAAAAATACTCAAAATCTAAAAATGAGTCCAACAGCTAATATGCTAATGTTTATTATCTCATACTCATGCCCAATTTTAAATTTATTTCATATTTAACCCATCTTTTTTATACAGATTTAAGCCAAGAGTTTCAAATTGTATTTTTGCCCCTTTTAAGAAAAAAATATACTCCTTCATCCCATCACAAATGTCTTTTAACTTCTTACTCAATTTACCTACTCCTTGTAATCCATTTGATTTTTTTTTTAATACATTGTCTTTGTTCTAATATTTGAACTATGACTTCCTATGCCTACCATAGAGCTATCATCTAGAATTTCTTTTCCTTATTAGGTGCCTAGGTGAATTCCACTCTTACTTATATCCCATACATGATCATCTTCCTTTTTTTCATCTTTGTTTTGCTGGAATTCATACAGGATGGGGAAGGAATAAATTTTCTGATTACCTGCCTATTTATATTTATAATAACTGGATCGATACTTTGGCTAGGCCTAGATTTACTGACTTAAATTCCTTTCCCCTCACACTTTGATAGCATTGCCCCCACTATTTTTCTAATGTAATCCAACGTTACCATGGATGAAAGGTAATAAAATCCTTTTCCCCTTCTGCATTCAGTTAAATCTCTAGCTCTGTTCCCCTTGTGACCTGGCAAGGGTAGTGTATCAACTATGTTGTTAGGCAACACTGCTTATGATAAAGGGATCTCCTGACTGATAAATTATCTATGGACTGGAAGAATTATAATTTATCTTATAGAAGCCATTGCTTTGGGTTTCCAGACCGTAGGTGACTCTTACAACTGGACATGTTTCTTGCAAGCACCCTGGAAAGTGTATGTTCCCAGAGATGTTAGCTCCTGTGGAATATGAAACAATTTAACCCAGGGTAGCCCCTGCACTCACAAGGCCATCCCAATCTTCTTGTACCTAAAGCTGAACTATTGCACAGACTCTCTCATAAGAGGCATGCCTTAAGTTGCCCTGCTGTTCAAGGCACAGGTGCCAGATAGGACATAGGAAAGTCTTGTGCAATGAAATGTTTAGTAGAGTCTAAAAAGACCCCTTGGTGGAAACTGCAGTTGCTAACAAGAAGTTTGATACCAGTCGAATTATCCTTCCTTTATAGACAACCTGACTGGTTTTCTTTAATTTCATATGATGTATCTAGTTTGGAGTTTTTTTCATCTTGTTTGGCATTTACAGAATCCATATAAACTATAAAGATTTCATGTCTTGCTTCAGAGACAAAAAATATTCATGTATCATTTCTTATATAATTTCTTCTTACCTCTTTTGAAACTCCTATTAGTTAGATTGGCATTTATTAAATTATTCTTCATCACTTTTATTTCATTCTCTGTTTCGGACACTTTAGTCTATTTTTAGGGAACCCTTTTTAACTTTATATTACAGCCCTTAAATTGAATGTTTAATTTCAACAGTCAAAATCATAATTCCTAAAAACTTTTTTTCTCTGATCCTCTTCTACAGCAATCTGTATCATAAATGCAGTTTGTTCACAAATCTCTGAAAATAAAAATGCTTTCCAGTTTTAATTTTTCTGCTATTTCTTGAAATTTTCATTTTCCTCTGAGATTGTTTATTCAGTTTCTATTATTATGGTCTTTCTCTTTCATGCTGCTAGTTTTCAATTTGGCAGTCCTTAACTGTCTATTTATATATAAAATTGCAATACTGGTTTCTGCTCAGTGATGATCGCCCAGTTTTTGTGGGATTGAGCCCCATGCCAGGTTCTGCACAGTGCAGAGCCTGCTTGGGATTCTGTCTCCCTCTCTCTCTGCCTCGTGTGTGCACTCTCGCTTTCCCTCTCTCTCAAAAATAAATAAACATTTTTTTTAAATGTAATATTGGACAGATAACACCAGACATCTAGTGTGCATTTTCTCCACTGCTAGACACATGGTTTTCATTTTTCTAGAGTTTATTTCAATATATGCCTATTAGAGAAATAAGAGAGAGAAAAAAGACTTCAATTTATAAACAAATGATTATTAGAACTTACCTTACACTAATTGTAAACATTTCCAGGATATCTTTTCCTAGTAACCAGCCAACCAACATGATGATACCTGGAAAAGAGTCAAATAGCTATTTCTCCCTTTTATATAAAATCACATCAGTATAAATGGGATGCTGAGGGCAGTCAAAAAGTTCCATAACATAAAGGAGAAGGTATATCAGATCACAGTTACAAGATTTTAGAAAAATTCATTAAGCAGGGGAGATTAAAATTAATGCTGCTTAAAGATAATGTTGTATATGTGAACATGCGTGCACATACATACACACACACACACACACACACACTTTACCTTCTGTTGCCACTGCTGCCACTCACCCCTTAAAGCAATAATATCTGAGAATTACCACTATAAGAAAACATTACCAGTATTCTCACACAATAGGGAGAAAAAAGAAGGTAGCATAAGACAGATAGGTCCTCTACTTATTATCAGCTTTGCAAAAATAAACCTTGTAACTTTACTTCTCATCACTAAATATCCAGGCAATACATATAAAGTTTATACTGCAAACAAAGGAATACTTACGACTTGGCTGAAAGAGTAATACATCTTACTTAAAATATCTAAAATTACATTATAACATTTAAAAATTAACCGGGTGCCTGGGTGGCTCAGTGGGTTGAGCGTTAGACTTGTTTCAGCTCGGGTCATGATCCCAAGGTCATAGGATCAAGCCCTGTGTCTGGCTCCACACTGAACGTGGACCCTGCTTAAGACTCTCTCTCTCCCTCTGCCCCTCTGCCCCACTTGTGCAAATTCCCTCTAAAATTAAAAAGGAAAAAAAAACTACTTTTATGGCATTTACAAATAAGAAATCAATTAACATGAACCAAACAATATACTCTCTTGCTTTGACCTTTGCCTCTGAAAAGAAAGGGAGCAAGGAGTGCACCACTGGTTTTGTGAGAAAACACACACAGTATCATCACAGTTTTAATAAAGTATAACCAATTCAAGATTGTATTCTAGAGTAATATAAACATTTAAAAACAGGTTTTTCTTCTTTCGATAGCTACAGGGGCACACCTGGGTGGCTCAGTCAGTTAAGCATCTAACTTCAGCTCAGATCACGATCTCACGGTTCATGAGTTCAAGCCCCACATCAGAGTTTGTGCTGACAGCTCAGAACCTGGAGCCTGCTTCAGATGCTGTGTCTCCCTCTCTCTCTGCCCCTCCCTTTCTCTCTCTCTCTCAAAAATAAACATTAAAAAATAAATAAATAATCCAGATTGTGATTCTCTAACATTCTATCCCAAACACTATCCTGACAAAAGAAATTATGTCCAATGAACTATACCAGAAGTCAGCAAACCATAATCTGTGGGCCTCCTGAATGCTTTTGCAAATAAAGTTTGTTGGAACATAGTTATATCCTTTGTTTAGGTACTGTCTATGATTGCTTCCCTGCTGATGGCTGAGTTGAATATTTCCAACAAAGAATATCCGAAATACTTTGGTATGGACCAAAGGCTAAAATGTGTACTACTGGGCCCTGTACCCCCCCACCCCCCAAAAAATCTGTTGACCTCTGATTTTGACCTTGACCCTTATCCTATTCCATATACTATCCTAGCAACAAAAATTAGGTCCTATGTATTATATTAAAACCAGGTAATGAGAAAGTTGAAAGATTTTTATCACTAAAAGTGAGGTGGTTTCATGGTACAATGTTAACATAAACTGAGATTTAATTGGCTAAATGTCCTAACAGTTACCAAATTCCCTATAAATTCTAGAAAATAAATAGCAATAATCAAATTAAGGGAGCTATGACAATATACACACCAGTTAAAAAAGAGGAATTAAATACCTTTCCATCTTCTACTTTATGATATAGACTGACAGATCAATAGAATATTTAAAAAATTATTTAACTGAAACTGTGTAACGCAAATCTATTTTAATTTAGAACTGCATTATTGATTTTGAAATTTTAGGCTAGCAAAAATAATTAAAATATCATGGAAAAACTAAAGAAAAGGAGAAAAGACTCCAAAATTTATTCAAGTATTTAATATATGATAAAGATGTCATTTCAACTGAGTGAATAAAAGAATAGACTATAGAGGGGTGCATGGTGGCTCAGTCGGTTAAGTATCTGACTCTTAATTTCAGCTCAGGTCATGAACTCAGAGTTTGGGAAATCAAGTCCCATGTCAGGCTCTGCGCTAACAGTGCAGAGCCTGCTTGGAATTCTCTCTCTCTCTTTCTCTGCCCCTCCCTGTGCTTGTGCTCTCTTTTGTTCTCAAAATAAATGAACTTTAAAAAAACATGTTAAAAATAGAATGAACTAGAGAATTAATGGTATTGGGATAATTAACTTTTGAGTAAAAATGTTATAACTCTACCTTAAGTTGTTTTTTTTTTTCTTTAATGTTTATTTTTCAGACAGAGAGAAAGAAAGCACATGAGCGGGGAAGGATCTGAAGTGAGCTCTGTGCTGACAGCAGCAAGCCCAATGTGGGGCTTAAACTCACAAACCATAAGATCATGACTTGAGCCCTGAAAATCAGGTGCTCAACTGACTGAGCCACCCAGGCGCCCCTACCTTAAGTCTGATACTAAAATAAATTCTAAATAGTAAAATAAAGTGTCAAAAATAAAAACTAAGCTGCAGACTGATGTTTAAGTAAATATACTTATAAAGATAAACACTCTTCACAATATGGGGTTAGGAAAGCTTCTATGAATAAACCAGAAACTGTAACTGCAGAGATTATCAACAGGACAGTGCTATCAGAATCTCAGGACAAGATATTTCAATCACATCTCCCTCCTTCATAACCAAGTTTACTATATTTATCCCTCAAAGGGAATTTAAAATGTGGGGGAAATAAACTTAACAAAAGGGATGGCTATCTAAATTATACAAAGAGCTGTTACTGATCTAAGACCCAAGCCACAAGAGAAGAAGGGACAAAATAAATAGATGGGAAGGTCATAAAATAAAAAGGACCAACACACATAGGACAACTGTTCAGTTTCTCTATAATGAGTTGTGAAATAAAATAATGAGAAGCCTTTTATTCATCTGTTAATGACAACAAAGTTAGCAAGAGTGCTGGAAGAGGAACACCTTTACCTTGCTGATGAAAGATACTATTTAGCAATATGAAACAAAAACCTTTAAAAACGTGCCAAAAATTGAAAAATTACATGCATACTCTTTGCCCCCAAAATTTTACTTCTAAGAATTTTTTTCCCACATAATGAAATACTATACAACCATCTACTTCATGACATCTATACAAAGAGCATCTACTTAAAGGCAAGATGTTTATGAATAAAATATGAAACAAAAAAGGAATAGTAGTCCATAAAACATTACTATCAATTTTGTTGAAAACCAGGAAGACAAATACTAAAATGTTTATAGAAATGCTATATGATTACAGGAATTACATGAAGTTCTAATTTATCTTTGCAGAAAAGGACAATGGCTGGGAACTAGTTTTATAATTTTTAAAAAGTAGTAGTAAATTAGGGGTGTCTGGGTCGCTCAGTCAGTTAAGCGTCTGACTTCAGCTCAAGTCATGATCTCGTGATTCGTGAGTTTGGGCCCGTGTCAGGCTCTGTGTTGATACCTCAGAGCCTGGAGCCTGCTTCAGATTCTGTGTCTCCCTCTCTCTCTGCCCCTCCCTGACTCGCACTCTGTTTCTCTCTCAAAAATAAATACACATTAAAAAAAATTTTTTTTAAGTAGTAAACTAAAAATCAATTAAATGAATAAACAAATTTATGTATCTATCTAAACTCCCCTTCCCATTAAAAATAAAAATAAATAAATAAATAAAATAAACCCTAAGTAAATATATGAGATATACATACTCACTCTTCTCTTACCTATTATACCAAAGGAGTAGAAGGAAAGTTGTTTTCCTAAGAGGTCCATGCTCTTCTGCAGAGGGGTTTTTGGTGCCTTGACAAATTGGAGAAGAGTTTACCACAATTAGCTAAATTTAGGAATATATACTATGTGCCAGGGACTCTAAGTGCTTGACATACCCAGGTTAGTTCTTAACATACCCATAACATACACACCTCTCCCTTAAAGATAAGTCTCATCCCCTTTAATGAGGAAACTGAGGCTGAGACTTTTAAATGCCTGTTTAAGGTCCATGTTCCCTATGCCTATTTTTGAGAAGGAATCTATTCTCCCTATCAGCTTCTCCAGGACTTCATTACCATCAGCTGCCCCTCACTTTTCCAATCTTCTCCCTTCTGTATCCACAAACAAGCTTGTAATCCAAGTCTTTTTATCCAGTTGGCTCCCTGATCTGCTAACTCCCTTCTCTAGCAGTCCCCTCAGTGCCAAACTCCTTGGAATGGTTTTATACACTGCAACATGTACTGGAATCTTGGCAGGTTACCTGAGAAATCCAGATGATTTGGGGAGAATATGACATTTGTAGAATGCAACTTCTTTTTCATATGTAAGAAAGTATTTTAAATGAGAGAACTAATCTTCAATATTCTTAAACATGAATATCTTCCATGTTATTTTACTTTATAATCTTTTTTTCCCCATTACTTGGAATTAAATAATGTTGGGAATTTTGGTAGAAGACAAATATACCATTTAGTAATCTTTAAAATTAATATGATAAAGTTAATTTTAAAAAAGAATAGGCCTATAAATAATTGGCTATAAACCTTTTTCTCCTATAAACAATGAATAAATATAAAAATGTTTTAGAACATTAACAATGTCAACTAAAGCTCCAATTATGTTTTTAAGCACAGACAACTGAGTGATATTCTGAATAAAATACCACTTCAATAGTACATAAAATAACCCACCATTATTTTCTTTTCGTTTCCTTACAATGGAGAATTTCAGATTTGAAATTAAACATCATTAACAAAGAACTTACTTCTTCTGCTTGCATCATTTTAAAAACCTCTCCAAATTCAGAATTTTCTCCAGTTCCAATGACAATACCCTAAAGAGAAAAACAGGAAAATACATTTACATTCATATGGAATCACCTCTCTCAAGCAAAGTAACAAAAACCCTTCATTCCCTTTCTCCAAAACTTTGCCCACAGTCAAGATGACTAACATACATATCCAAGGTTCCCTTAGCAAATTAACTTTGTGATATTACTATAGATCATTAGTATTTACACCTTACTATACAAACCTTGGCCCAATTCTGAGGCCCATTCTTTGTCTATATTAATATTTCTGAAATTCAAAACTGTCTTATCCTTGAGAGACATTCAGTGTAGCTTCTCTTTCCCCCTCAAATGCTACTGGATCATGCCTTTTACGTTCGTGAAATGTTAGAATCCAGTAGGTGAATGATATGTAGTTGGAATATTATAGCCAGTACCATATCGACTAAATTAAAATTTTAACTAGTAATGAACATATCCATGATTCACTGTTTCTATCTAAAACAAAAAAAAGAACAGATACCGAGGACTATGCTTTTAAAGGCTTCATTATCTGGCAAATGGCAGAAATATGGACATATTCTACCTCAGGGACATAGTTTCTCCTTAGTCTCAAAAATAGATGCTATGGGTTAGGTTCAATTCTGCCATTTTTTTGTCATATTTTTTTTTTTACTTCATTTATTTTTGAGAAAGAGACAGCACACTCATGCAAGCAGGGTAGGGACAGAGAAAGAGAGAAAAAGAGAGAGAATCCTAAGCAGGCTCTGCACTGTCAGCACTAAGCCCAATCCTGAGACGAAATCAAGAGTCAGACACTTAAATGACTGAGCCACCCAGTTCCCCTTATATATATTTTTTTCATGTTTATTTATTTTGAGACACAGAGAGAAAGAGAGCACAAGCACACATGCAAGTCGGAGAGGGGCCGAGAGAGAGAGAGAGAGAGAGAGAGAGAGAGAGAGAGAGAGAATCCCAAGCAGGCTCTGTGCTGTCAATGCAGAGCCCAACATGGAGCTTGATCCCCTGAGCCATGAGATCACGACCTGAGCCAAAATCAAGAGTCTAAGCCAGAGCCCCTCTTTGTCATATATTTTTAAAATCGCCACATAAAATTAGCCACATCGAACTAAAAAAAAGGTTGAAAACAAAGGAGTTGCTATTTTCAAAACAAGAGAAAAAAAATTACCTTAGCTTTGCCACATCTGACCAGTGTTCCCATGAAGGCAATGTTACTTCTTGATGCAAGATCTCCATTAGTTGCAGCTGGCTGAGGAGCTGTCACCTTAGAACAAGGTGTTGTCTCTCCTGTCAAGCTGGACTCATCAATGGAAAGATCCACAGCCTTGGAAAACATAAAGCATCCCATTAAGTTCAAGAATGAAGACTCTCTGGGCTCCATTCAATATCTAAAGAGTTTGTAACCATCACTTCTTCCTCAAATATCCCCTTTCTTAATAATCACCCAAATCTTTTATTATATCCATTACTCTAAGAAGACCACAGTAAGTACAACCATATTTAAAATATGAAGTAAACTTGAGCCACCTGGGTGGCTCAGTCAGTTAAGCATCCAACTCTTGATTTCGGCTTAGGTCATGATCCCATGGTTTGTGGGATCAAGCGCCGCATCAGGCTCTGCACTGACAGCGTGGAACCCGCGGGAATCTCTCTCTCCACCCCTCCCCTGCTCACACACTCTCTCTTGAAATAAATAAACATTTAAAAAAATAAATAAAGAGGCGCCTGGGTGGCTTAGTTAAGCGTCCGACTTCAGCTCAGGTCATGATCTCATGGGTCATGAGTTCAAGCCCCGCATCAGGCTCTGTGCTGACTGATGCCTCAGAGCCTGGAGCCTGCTTTGTATTCTGTGTCTCCCTCTCTCTCTCTTGTCTCTGCCCTCCCCTGCTCATGCTCTATCTCTTTCTCTCTCTCTCTCAAAAATAAACATTTTAAAAAATATATTAAAAATAATATTAAATACAAAATAAATATTAAAAAATAAATTAAAAAAATAAAAATACAATACAAAGTGAAGTCAACAAAATCCGACATGCAAAGTAGAATGCTATGAGACAAGATTAGCCTAAATTTCAAAATATAACCAGAGAAAAGGAAACATTAGCTGAGACATAATCTTTACCTAGAGAAAACAACTTTCACAATAAAATGTTATTACTTCCTAATTTTGCCATCCCCTGAAGTTCTGAAAATGTATTTGGCAGGTTAAAAACAGGTATCCAGAAAGAGAAATATGAATAAAAGGTATATAATGTACTGAGAAAGAATTCATTTCATCATTTTGGGTTCAATTTTCATGAAATTCTGCTTTCTATATATGCATCCTTACATTGATCCCAAACGTACATCAGCAAAAATAAAAAACATATATAAATGTTTCCATGCAAATCATGAACATGGTATTATCTTCCAACTGTGCAAAAAGAATCAATTCTGAGGGTTTCATTCCTAAGACAGTTTCAACTCCTAACAATTAAGTTTTCACCAACCTTAGCATGCCAAAAAAAAAAAAAAAAAAAATCATTTTACATGTGGAAAACACTGCAGATGTTACCTGGCTTTGTTTCTAAAAGTATGACCCACAGAACAATAGTTCCAAGGATGTGAATAGACACTGAGTATAATGTGATAGACGGATGACTGATAGACACACACACACACACACACACACACACACACACACACACACAGTAGAGGTACTAAAGTCAAATATGTTTTGGAAATACTAAGCTGAGTTAAACAGCTTCCTCTACTTAGGCAGTGCTTCTTTAAACCTTCACTAGGTTAGTGTGAATCACCTCAATTAGAATACAGATACAACAGGAGTTGTCAAAGTGTGGTCCCAGCAGGACCAGCATCACCAGCATCACCTCCTCAGAACTTTTTAGAAATTCACTACCCTCCTCCCAAAAAAAGAAAAGAAATTCACTACCCTACTTCAAATGCGTAGGTGGGGAGGGTGAACCTAAAAGACTGTGTTTACAAGCCCTCCAGGTGATTTTGAGGCACACTCAACTTTCAGAATCAATGGAATACTGTTTCACAAATTTCTTTGACCCATTTTATTCCAGAAGCTCTTATTCTAGGGTCTTTAGGACACTTTGAGAAACTAGGACCTAGTTCATGATTTTACTCATTTTACATGTTAATTCACTCACCGGACAAACATTTATTGACTACCTTAACTATGTACCAGGCACTGAGCTAGACCCTGGAAAATAAACAAAATAAGGAAATGAACCCAAAGCAGTTAAATGACTGTGCATTCCTGCTGCTATTATAAACTGACCTGGTGTTCTCAATCAGGTCTCTTGATTGGCAGTCCATATTATATACAAAATACTCTAAATCCTGCTGGGGGAGAGGTATGAGTGTGGAAATAATCTCATCTTTTCTTTTTTAGTTTTAATTTTTTTTTTAACATTTATTTATTTTTGAGACAGAGAGAGAGCATGAACAGGGGAGGGTCAGAGAAAAGAGGGAGACACAGAATCTGAAACAGGCTCCAGGCTCTGAGCTGTCAGCACAGAGCCCGACACGGGGCTCGAACCCATGGACCTCGAGATCATGACCTGAGCTGAAGCCGGACGCTTAACCGACTGAGCCACCCAGGCGCCCCTCTTTTTTTAGTTTTAAATGTGAGTTTATTTTGAGAGACAGAGCCAGCATGAGTGGGGGAGGGGAGAGAATCCCACACTGCCAGCCCTGAGCATGAACTCTGAGATCATGACCTGGGTTGAAATCAAGAGTTGGTCACTTAGCCAAATGAGCCACGCAGGTGCCCCTAAAGCTCTTCTTTTTAAATGGTTCATTTACCCATGAGCATAAATATCTCACAAAAATATATATATATATTAAAAATCAATTCATAGATTCTCCCATCTATACAACAATACAGTATTTTAATTTGATCAATGTCATTGATCCATTCACTTAACAAATATTTATTAATGCCAGGTCCTGTACTATATCACACACAGAGGGAATCAGCAGTAAACAAAACTAAGTTCCTACCCTCTGCTCTTATTCCAATGGGAAAGTGATCTAAAAATAAACTAACAAGGGTATGTAATATCTGGTAGTGAGGAAAAAATGCATAAGGATAGAAAGTAACATTTTAGATAAAGGAGAGAACCTCTCTCAAAAGTAAACAACTCTTTTGCAGAGACACAATTGACCTGAGGGCCCCAAAGGTGGGCCACAATCAGGATGAAAGTATTCTAGGCAAAGAAAGCAAAAAGTACAAAGACTATGGGGGTAGGAACATGCCTGGTATGTTCATGCCCTAGGCAGACATATAACTTTACAAATATAATCAAGAGTTTACAGATCAGATCATGAAGTTGAAAAATGTTCAGAATGAAAATATACTGTACCCCATAATTTCAAGGAAACTAAACTATGTTATCTCTGGAAGGTTAGTACCATGTAAATGTTATAAAGCACAGATCACCAATCCTTTAGTCTTTAAAAAGCTTCCCTTTTTCTATAATTATGTATGCAAAGACAGGCCAGGTAAATCTGGGTTCATTACCTCAACACAACTACAGAGTAAAAAAAAATCCACCATGTTCAAAGGCAAAGGAATTTTTCTTTATTACAGGAACATATCTCTTTGACTTTTCTTTCCAAGTTAAACTTAGGACTGTATAATTTTCCACACTAATAAATTCCATTACCAAAGTAAGAAGAAAAGTTTAGGTTGTTCTTCAAAGATGATGCTAGTACTAAAAACAGTTGACATTTCGTTGCTTACTATCTGCAAGGCATTTTGCTAACATACATATACTAAGTTTTCTATTAACAACCACTAGCTAGTAACAATCCAATGAGGCAGGACTGTGATTTTCATTCCCTCTATTTTACAGACACTTTGAAAGGTTAAGTAAGTCACCCAACATCTCCACCCAACTTGTGGAGACAAAACCCAAACACTGAAAGATCAATTCCAAATTCTTATTAACTATTTAGAGAATCAATTTGCAAGTTATTTCTCCTCCCTAGTTTTGTAACTACTTCTAGAAGACATTAAGAAAAGATATATTTAAAAATTATATATTTTTCTGAATTACAAGTCAACAAAAAAGTTTATTTCATTTAGCAAGCTCCTCTTCAATGCTTGTTATAAAAATCAAAATTGCATGTCATCTTCTGAGCTCTTAATTAAAAATGAGACCTGCTAATATTGAAAACATTACATTGGGGTACAAGTGTCCCTATGCATCAGCACTCCTGTATCCCTTGGGTAATGGATAAAGAAATTGTGGTTTATATACACAATGGAACACTACTTAGCAATGAGAAAGAATGAAATATGGTCTTTTGTAGCAACATGGATGGAACTGGAGAGTGTTATGCTAAGTGAAATAAGTCATACAGAGAAAGAGAGATACCATATGTTTTCACTCTTATGTGGATCCTGAGAAACTTAACAGAACACCATGGGGGAGGGGAAGAGGAAAAAAAAAAAAGAGAGGGAGAGAGCCAAACCGTAAGAGACTCTTAAAAACTGAGAATAAACTGAGAGTTGATGGGGGGTGGGGGGGGGTGGAGGTTGGAGGAAGGGGAAAGTGGGTGATGGGCATTGAGGAGGGCACCTGTTGGGATGAGCACTGGGTGTTGTATGGAAACCAATGTGACAATAAATTTCATATTGAAAAACAAAACAAAACAAAAAAAACATTACAGAACTCCTTCTCTCTGAGAAAGGCAAAATTAGCATTTCCTCATTGAAGACTTTCTACTTTAAACAAAAATCTTAAATATGGATGAATACTAACATTTGGTGGTTGTCTATCAAAACAAATAATATGAAAATAATCTGAGTTTTTAAAAAGAGAATAAATGCATAGCTTTATTGGCTGCCAGTGGCCTAGCTCTTCAGTGTCAGCCTTAGCAGTTTAATAACCATCCAACCAAAAATAGGAATTTTTGTTCAAATCAGGTTTTTCTATGAAAAAGATATCATTTTTAGCAGAATAGCAATTAGCTCTGTCTAGTGAGAAAAAAAGAGCTTTAGATCTTTATTTTTTATATATATATTTAATATATAATTATAAATCTGTAAAATTCAAATCAAGAATATATTATTGATGGGGTACCTGGCTGGCTCAGTCAATAGAGCATGTGACTCTTGACTTCAGGGTCATAAGTTCAAGCCCCACATTGGGCATAGAGCTTACTTAAAAAAAAAAAAAAGAATATTGATAAAAATTAGTCCAAATCATACAATGTAGCAAACTGCACAGATCTCAACTGCCTGTTGAGTAAGGGTATATTTTTTAATTTATTTATTTGTTTGCTTGTTTAATCTCTACACCCAGCATGGGGCTCAAACTCAAGACCCAGAGATCAAGAGTAATATAGTCTTCCGACTAAGCCAGCCAGGCCACCCAGAGTAAGAATATTTTCTAAGTTACAACTTATTTTCTCTTAATGATGATTACAAGAATTTCCGCAGGAAGTCAGTTTTGAGGGAGTGAGGGGAAGGAAGTCATTTCTAAGAAGGTGGTATTTAATGAATTAGGCCAGCCTATCACAGTTTAACAGTCATAGTTTAATTCATCCAGAAGACAAATATTAGAGTCATTTATCCATAGTATTTATGAGGAAAGATAAAGGTAGGATAAAATGAAATCAATGAACCAGCCAGCTCCATGCCTTCTACCCAAAAGTTTAAACATTAAACCTTCAGAAGAGCTGTTCATAAATAGGGAAACTGATTATGTTTCACTTTCTCTTTATTATTCTTCAGGTACTTTACTGGTGTGAATAAGACACAGCACAGTTCAAAAGTCAGAATATAAATAAGAATCTAGATGTATACATAATCTACATTCTGAATATTTAACACCTATAGAATAAAAATGGTTGGAAAAACTTCACAGGACTATTCCTACAAAACATTAGGCAGAAAGAAACTAGATGCCAAAGTCAGTAAGTTTTCCTGAAAAGCAAAAAATTTTTTGCTTTTCAGGAAAATTTAAAACTGCTTAAAAAAATTACACTTAATATGAAAAATTGGCAGCTACATGTAAGTTCTTAAACTAAAGAATGACTTAGCGTACTGTATGCTGCTAAATCAATTACCTCTCTAGTCTAGAATGAAAAGCAAATCAAAAATGGATTTCTTTCCCCAGAAAAGAATTCCAAATTATCCATCTGGCAGCTACCTGATAATGACAAAATGTCTTACTTTTAGTCTCAAAAATTAAGATTCCTGTTACTGTTTATTCAAATGAAGGAAAATGTAATTAAAACGTCTTCATGAGTTCTAGCTTATTAAACATCAAAGCCTAACCAGGTGAAGTAAGTAGGAAAGAAGTGACTCCATTTTAAAAAGGCTCCATCTCTGCTGTTTTTCTGTTAGGCCTCACTCATGTTCTGAATTCTGTCTCTGAATCAGGAAAAGAAACTATGTTCCCACTGCAAGGGGGAAGTAGGAAAATTAATCATTCTCTGAATTTTGTCCCAGGCCACAAACACCTAACAACATCCAAGAAGAGTCAGATCCTGAACATGTTCCAGGACACTTAGCTTTGAACAAACCTCAGATGATGCTGGCATCAACACTCCCACCTTCAGTAACTTAAGGTATAACAACTATTGTTCATCTGACACTGGCCTTTGATTAGACCCTACCCTGGATTTCTGAAGGAACATGTACCCTAGATCTCTTTCCAATATAAACCCCTAACCCCCAAAAATGCTGAGACTCATTCTCATTTCCAAGTCTCCCAGACACTCCTTCTGCTATTCTCTATCACTCACACTCTTCAATAAACTCTGTTTTCACTTTCTCCAACTCACATTTGATTTCTATCCTGCATGAAGCCAAGGACCCTCTTGGCTGGTCCTGTGGGAGCCTCCCCTGGCTTAAAAACACCTACATGAAATGGATTTTATCCCATGGTAAATATTTACACAAATTGTTAATTTTCTGACTTAAGTGCATAGATTCAATTTGACCAAGTTGCCAATAACTTCAACACCAGTATTCAGTTAACAATGATTTCTAGGATATTTCTCTAAGACAATGAAAAGAAACCAAATTTCAAAAAGGGATCTACTTTTGCAACAGTCCTTTCCTACCAGTGTGAAATGACAATCTTAAAACAAAGAGACTAAATCTCACTTCAAACCCTCCCATGCTGTCTTTTTAAATTCTAGTGACTTAAAGAGAAAAAAGTTTTCAACGTTTTAAACATAAACAGCATTCCTCAGTTCACACTGCTTTTTAACCAATGATCTATCAAACAACAAAACACTAAGCATAGCTCAAGCTTATACAATCTAACAGAACCAACACTCCCAGTGCTCTATGTATGGAGAAGTTCAGAAATATACTACTACAGAAATAGACGTCCTTTCCAAAGCCAAAATGAGTGGTTATATCAGTTTTTAGTAAACGGGAATGTCTAAATACCACAAATACAGAATAATCTACTCAATTTCTTTTGATAGCTAATTTAAAATCTCTACTTCCTGCAGCACCTGAGTGGCTCAGTCATTTGAGCATCTGACTCTTGATTTCAGCTCAGGACATGACCTCACAGTCCTGAGACTGAGCCCCATATTGGGCTCTGTGCTCACAGCATGGAGCCTCCTTGGGATTCTCTTCTCCTCTCTTCTCTTCTCTCTCTCAAAATCAATAAATGAACTTTAAAAATTAAAAATTAAATCTCTACTTCCTAAGATGTTTATAAATTGTTCTTTTTTTTACAAGTCTATCTGTAAATTTAATAATTCAGAAACTTTTAAAACCAAAGTTTCAGTGATAAATTACAATAAGAGGTGGAGTAAGACACCATAAATTAATCAAATTGACGTATCAAAAAAATACACTGAAATCAATATAAACACTTGTGGAATAGGGCAATCAAAGATTTGGTCCCTCTACTAAAATGATCATGGGCTGGCAAAGACTGACAGACAACTCTGGAATCAAAAACTTAAAACAACCAGGGAAGTACTTAATAAAGAAAAAGGCAGCTAAATTTAGGTAAGAAGGCATCATGGCATTTTTGTTCACCTGTCTACTATTCACCACTGCCCAGAGAAGCAGTGCTAGCTGTGGGGACAGAAGTGAGTCTTCTTGTTGCAGATTATGGGTAGTCAGGGGCTAACAAAGACCTTGTTCTTAAAATATTGTAGCTGCGTGTTTTGACCTGTCTGGCAGTTCCCTGGGGGACTAGTGCAAAGGCTAATATCTATCTCACTACCTCACGCCAAGCCAGCTACAGTGACTTTCCAGGTATCTGACAAAAGATTAAGGACATATACTAGCAGGCCAGGGACCAGGAATAAGGCAAGCAGCAGATACAACCAAAAGACTAGGAAGAAAAAAGCCAAGGAGGAAGTTTTGTGAGGGAATAAAGTTTTGTGAGGGAAGTTTTGGAAGGGCCACCACTTATACCAGGGAAGACAGAGGGCAAAATGCATGCCCATAACCAGAGGCATGCTCAGAAAGCCCTGAGAAGACCCGAGACTTGCACCTCTGACAGGTCTGTGGATTTGGCACAAGTAGGTGAAGGTGAAGGCAGAGTTGTAGGCAGATGATCAATGATCAAGAAGTGCCCCAACTCAAAGACAAGCTGCAAAGACCAGGAGAACAGTATTTCATTTCCCTCTTTGGCTCCAGACAGATAAGACTGACTGCTGAGATAATGGAACAGAAACTTCAGTGACCATACACAACAAGGAAGGGTCTTTGCAAACCACCACCCTCCCCCTCACCAAAAAAAATTCAACCACTGCAATCCTCAACAATCAAAGATAACAAATTTTGAGGAAGGGCACAACCTCATTTACAGAATTATGACAGCATAATATTCAAAATACAAAGCCTTCAACAAAAAATTACAAATACAAAGAAACCAAAAAGTATGATCTATTCACAGGAAAAAATAAACTGACAGAAATCATCCCTCAGCAAGGCCAGACACTAGACTTACTGTAAAGACTTTAAATCAACTGTCTTAAATATGCTTAATAAACTAAAGAAAACCATGGACAAAAAACTAAAGGAAATCAGGAAAACAATTTTTTAAAAAAGCATTACAATGAAGAGAAAGAAAATATTTGCAAGAAATAGAAATCCTGATGCTGAAAAGTACAACCACTGAAATAATAAGTTCACTAGAGGGGTTCAACAGCAGATCTGGAAAAGGAAGGGGGTAAAATGAGCAAACAAAAAACCAGGACAATTGAAATTAACCAATCTGAAGGACAGAGAGGAAAAAAAAGAAAAATGACAGAGCTAAAGGTACCTGTGGGACATCATCAAACATACCAATATAAGCATAAGGTAAGTCTCAGGGAGAAAAAAAGAAATGGGTAGAAAGAATATTTGAAGAGATAATGAATGAAAACTTGCCAAATTTAATAAAAGATATGAAATCTATGGATCAGAGAAGCTCAATAAACTCCAAATAGGAAAAACTCGAAGTCATCTAGACTGAGACATAATCAAACTGTTAAAAGACAGAGACACAATCTTGAAAACAGCAAAGGTGAAGCAACTTGTCATGTACAAGGAATCCTCAATAAGACTAGCAGCCTATTTCTTATCAGAAACCACGTAGGCTGGGACCAGTAGACCTATCTAAAGTACTGAAAGAAAAACAAAAAAACTAATGAAAAGAAGTCTACATCTAGCAACACTATCTTTTAAAATGAAGAAGAATTAAGACATTCCCACCTAAACAAAAGCTAAGATAATTTATTTCTAGTAGACGTGCCCCACAAGAAATGCTAAAGGAGAGTCCTTCAAGCTAAAACAAAAGGAGAGTAGAAAGTAATTCGAAGCCATATGAAGAAAAGAAGAATTCCAGTAAAGGTAACTAACTACACAGAGAAATATAAATGCCAGCATTATTGTATTTTGACTTTGTAACTCCTCTATTTTTCCTATCTGACTTATATAAAGCACTGACAAATTTATGGTTAATGGGCACAGAATGTTTAAAAACGTAATTGGCGACAACAACATGAAGGTGGTGGAAAAGCTAGCTGCAGAGGAGCAAAATTTTTGCGGGCTATTGAAGTAAAGATGGTATCAATTCAGACAACTGTTCTAAATTTAAGATGTTAATTGTAATCTACACAGTAACCACTAAGAAAATATGTAAAAAAATATACAGAAAAAAAATTTCAGGAGGTACTCAAAGCATATTTTTTTATTTTTTTAATTTATTTATTTTTTTTAAATGTTTATTTATTTATTTTTGACAGAGAGAGAGAGAGAGAGAGAGAGAGAGAGAGAGAGAGAATGGGGAAGGGGCAGAGAGAAAGAGGGAGACACAGAATCCGAAGCAGGCTCCAGGCTCTGAGCCATCAGCACAGCTCCAACCCACGAACCGCGAGATCATGACCCGAGCTGAAGTCGGTGCTTAACTGACTGAGCCACCCAGGTGCCCCAAAGCATATTTTTTTTAAATAGCAAATACAAAAAAAGGGATTGGAGGAACTTAGGAACATAGAAACTATATATAGAAAACAAATAGCAAAATGGCATTAGAAAGTTCTCTATCAAAAATCACTTTAAACATACATGGATTTACAACTGTATGGTATACACATACAATAGAACACTATTTGGCAATAAAAATGGATGAAATATTGATACATGCTACAACAGAGATGAACCCTGAAAACACCCCTGAGCTGAAAAAAGCCAGACACAAAAGACTACAATGTATTTAATCCCATTTATAATGAAATATTCAGAATAGGCATATGTATACAGACAGAACAAGCAGATTAGTGGCTACCAGGCTCTGGGGCAGAAGAGAGAATATAGAGACTACTAAAAGGTAAATGTTTTCTCTTGGGAGTGATAAAAATGTTCTATAGCTAAGATTGTGGTGATGGCTGCACAATTCAGACTATAGGGAAAACCAATGAATGATACATTTTAAATGTGTAAATTGTTTGAATGTGAATTATATCTCAATAAAGTTGTTTTTTGTTGTTTTTTTTTTTTTTTTTACCTTTCTATATGTGGTAAATAGACCAGCACTTTGGGCATGGACTAAATGCTAGTTAAGAATGCAGGATCTTGTGCTCAACATCACTCATCATCAGGGAAATACAAATCAAAACCATGATGAGATACCACCTCACGCCTGTCAGAATGGCTAAAATCAACAACACAAGAAACAACAGCTGTTGGCAAGGATGTGGAGAAAAATGAACCCTCTTACACTGTTGGTGGGAATGCAAAATGGTACAGCCACTGTGGAAAACAGTATGGAGGTTCCTCAAAAAGTTAAAAATAGAACTACTCTACAATCCACCAGTTGCACTACTTATCTACCCCAGGCTACAAACATACAGATCCCAAGGGGCACATGCACCCCGATGTTTATGGCAGCAGTGTCAACAACAGCCAAACTATGGAAAGAGCCCAAATGTCCACTGACTGGTGAATGAATAAAAAAGATGTGAAATATCTTTTTTATTGAAAAAAATAATGAAATATTACTCAGCCATCAAAAAGAATGAAATGTTGCCGTTTGCAACAACACTGATATAGTGTATTATGCAAAGCAAAATCAGTCAAAGACAAATCATGCAGAACTTATATGATTTCACTCGTATGTGGAATTTAAGAGACAAACAGGTAAACATATAGAAGGGGGGAGAAGAGAGAGAGAAACTAACCATAAGATACTCTTAAAGATAGAGAACAGACTGAAGGTTGGTGCAGGAAGGGGGGGGGGGGGGGGCAGGGATGGGCTAGATGGGCAATGGATATTGAGGAGGAAATTTGTTATGATGAGCACTGGGTGTTCTATGTTAAGCGATGAATCACTGAATTCTACTCCTGAAAACAATATTGAACTGTATGTTAACTTAACTAAATAAAATTTTGACAAAAAAAAAAAAAAAAAAGAGAGACAGAGAGAGAATGCAGAATATTGGACCCACACCTGAGCTGCCAAAACAGAACCAAGATGATTCTTTTTTTTTTTTCCAATATATGAAGTTTATTGTCAAATTGGTTTCCATACAACACCCAGTGCTCATCCCAACAGGTGCCCTCCTCAATACCCATCACCCACCCTCCCCTCCCTCCCACCCCCCATCAACCCTCAGTTGGTTCTCAGTTTTTAACAGTCTCTTATGCTTTGGCTCTCTTCCACTCTAACCTCTTTTTTTTTTCCTTCCCCTCCCCCATGGGTTCCTGTTAGGTTTCTCAGGATCCACATAAGAATGAACACAAATGGTATCTGTCTTTCTCTGTATGGCTTATTTCACTTAGCATAACACTCTCCATTTCCATCCATGTTGCTACAAAGGGCCGTATTTCATTCTTTCTCATTGCCACGTAGTACTCCATTGTGAATATAAACCATAATTTCTTTATCCATTCATCAGTGGATGGACATTTAGGCTCTTTCCATAATTTGGCTATTGTTGAGAGTGCTGCTATAAACATTGGGGGTACTGATGCACAGAACCTAGATGATTCTTAAATGTAATGCCCTGGGGCAACTCTCTGTCACAGTTGGAAAACTGAGACCCTAAAAATAGTTAAGTGGCTTACCTAAACTCACATAGTCAATTCATTTCATAAGACACATTTTATTCTTTGAATCACAACTGTTTGCAAGTTGAGGTCTCCCAGCAGAAAGGACAAAAACTGTACCTTTTTCAGTCCAAGCCCTGAAGCCTGGTACAGTGGTTCTACACACAATACTCAAACATTTACTGAATGACTAAAATGACCTCATAACACAGACTGATATCCAAAGGGAGAGATTATATTTGCCTATATTAGCTTCATTACCAAAATAAGTAAATTTAACATATCATGACATGTTTGTATTCTAGCAAATGTTTGAAAAGATCCTTTTTTGAAAAAGCACAGCAAACAATATTAGAATTGAGTTTTCCAGAAAATCAAGGCTTTCATTGAGTAAATGGAAAATTTATTCTACAACTCAGGAAGTCAGAATGCTCTAACACAGAAAGTTCTTCTAATGAAATTAGCCAACAAAGAGGAAGGTGCTTGTTAGTAGTTAACAAAAATATGTGAAAGAGTGTGAGCTTTACAGAAAAGGATATAACAGCTAAGTAAAGTTGCAGTCAAGGAGACTATCTCTGACTCCTTGAGTTGGTAGTTAGCCAAAGTAGATCTGTGCTCATTATCTTTGTTTTTTACTTGGGAAGGAAGAAACAGGGAGGAACGATCATAAAGACACCAATAACTACTCACTGAGTTGAACTGCTATTCTATAAGAAAGTATATGGATTCGTGAGGTTAAAAGGCTCACTATATAATGCCAACTGCCTTGTTTTAAGTTTGGACTTCTGACCATGGCCCCAGTAGACTACGACTCCTAATAGAAATATCTTTCAGAGATTTAATTGCTCTGATAATCTAGTGTCCTAAAAATGGCTAATTCTTGGCTCTCAGGCATATAAGTGGTAGTTCTCTTTAAAAAGTTTGATACATTCAGGGGTGCCTGGGTGGCTCAGTCGGTTAAGCGTCCGACTTCGGCTCCGGTCATGATCTCGCGGTTTATGAGTTCAAGCCCCGCGTCGGGCTCTGTGCTGACAGCTCAGAGCCTGGAGCCTGCTTCGGATTCTGTGTCTCCCTCTCTCTATGCCCCTCCCCTGTTCATGCTCTGTCTCTCTCTGTCTCAAAAATAAATTTAAAAAACATAAAAATAAATAGATAGATAAATAAATAAATAAATAAAAAGTTTGATACATTTAGAAAATCAGCATATCAAAAACTGGGTTCAAAAATAGAAGGCAACTGTACCCAATACCTAGATCTTGAATACAGTTTCAAAGAATGACCTAAGCTAATCGCGAGCACAAGAGCCACAAGAGAAAGTGTCAATGGACTTAATCATGTAGAACTTCAAGTAAAAGAAAATCTTGCTACATTTCAGGCAACATTTTGGGCCTAGTTAGAAAGTTAAACCTGACAGAGGTAAAATATTTTCAATAGAAAAAAGAAACTCTTTTCCTCTGATTCTTAGATTGTTTTCTCTTACAAAGAACTCTTTGTTCAAATATTGATACGGACTTTACCTGAAACAGTAAGAAAAATATGCTGTGTTTCCAAAAAGGCGAAATGTACTGTTATGCAGACATGGTCTATAAGACTCCTTCATCTAAAGTCATTGTCTGACCAATCCATTGACTACCACCAATTAATGGCCAGTGGTGCCTCTTCTCAAATACTACTAAACATTAAAATAAAAACTCTCAGAAAAGTACTGAAAAACACACCCATAGTTCAATTCTCTAAGTTTTACTGGCCCAGCTCCATGAGTAACTCTAAGGCTAAGTCGACAACGTTAGTGCCACCAACACATACTGGTTCATTCCTTGGTTATGGAAAATGACGCAGGCCAAGAAACAAAATACAGAATGCCTTAAGTTATCAATATTAATCTTCTTTCGAAAGAAAGAAATGGTAGTCTCAGACTGCTATGAACTGAATTATGTCCTGCTAAAATTCATGTTGAAGCTTTAATCTCCAATTTTGGCAATTACCTTGGGAGGTAATTAGGGCTAGATAAACTAGTCTGGATGAGGCCTTCACAATGGGATTAGTGGCTTTATAAGAAGTGGAAGAGAGAGAGCAATCACTCTCTCAACCTGTCCAGTCTATGGTATTTGATTATAGCAGCCTGACCTGACTTCAGACACAGCTTATAAACAGGTAATACTACATAAAAGTTGTACAGCAGTCAAATCTCTGAACATGCAGACCAGATGCAACTGAACGCCCAGGCAAGATTTATAGTCAAAATCTGAACCATCAAAATTTATGACAGGAACCCTAGAGTAGCAGCAGCATGACAACACTAAAGTGGCAACCTTGGTCTTAGACCACACCCACAAGAAGAGAACTCTAGTGCAAAAGTCCAGATGTTTGCTTTTTCTAAAGTGAAATCCACATTTTATTTTGAGAAATCAATAGTATCTCAAGGTAACTGAATTTTTGGTTCCCTTTAAATCTTAATGAAGAGCTTATTTCACATAAGAATATCAAACAAATGACCAGGTAGCCTTAAAAAACCATCCAAAGATCGCCATAGCCTAATTCAGCAAATAACACTCCAAAAAGCCAACTTAATTCCGAAAATAGCCTCAGTGGCCAGAAGAACTGACCTCAACAGCCTTATTATGTTGTAGGTTAATATGTTTAAATCCAGAAGCAACACAAAAGTTTCAAATCTTTTTAGAAAATTGTTAGAAGTCTGCTTGAGGTACCAAGGTTATAGGTAAATTGAGTAGGGCAGAAAAGTGATAAAGGATTCAGAGATGTTCAACTATATACATAAACATGGATTAACTAGAAGAAAATCAACCTAACTATAGCACTGCCAAATCAAATATGTGCTAATGAAAGTGTCTGAAAAGTTAACAGATTGGGGGAAAACATTTAACAACAAATTACTCCACAAAGCATATGCTTTCAATTGTTACATCAAACTTTAAAAATGTCAAAATCTCCCTTAAGGAACTCACAATAAGTCTTCAAAGTATATTTGCTGAGTGGATAAAATACATACTAATCCAGAACTCTTGACTAGTTTTTTTCCTACTTGCACATAAAATTCGAAATAATTCTTAGATCAATTAACCCTTATTTAAGTAAAAACCCTAAAATACTTTATCAAGTCAAATGGTGTTTTGAAGTTGTTATGTCATTATACCGCTCAAAATGTTCAAACATTGGGAAACACCATCTTCTGACTATCCCACTGAGGAGGTCTGCTTCTCAACTGGAAGAGAAGCACTCAAGTGCTTCTGGGCATAAACTCCACGAATTCAAATTAGGACCCTTTGGGGAAAAGGAAAATGATTTATATCAAATGACAGGCCTACCATATCTCTAAGGAAGAATAATCCAAGGTCCTGTCATAAACTAGGTATTAAGGATAGAAGAGAGAAAGAAGAAATGAGTACAAACAGATGTAACATAAAAAGATAAACTAAGGGCAGAAATAAAGCAAAATTCACAACATTCCCTATACTTGCTATATTATCAATTATTTCCACTCACCAATTAAAGCAGTATGGTATCTTCTTAAGGAAAAATTTTAAGTATTTGAAAAAAAGACCATTACTCCAGGATTAAATGAAGTCCGTTCTTACTCTAGTTCAAAAAGGTTCTTCAGGCTTTCTTACCTCTGAGAACACTCAAATTTGGGGATACTATAAGTACTCAAAAGACGGACAGCTCTATAAGTGTTAATGAACAGCCTGTTTATTCCAAAAGTAGATGCGACTGGCATGCTAATAGGCTATAAAGGCCTCTTAAACTAGGTGCCAAACTCTATTTTCTAGCCCATCAATCTATTCTACATACTGCAGCCAGATTAAGGGCAAGATTATTTGCTGGCTGCATTATACCTTGAAAGCTAATTCCTAATCAATAAAATCTGAAGTAGAGCTTTGCACCCAAGGTCGCCTGAATCTTATTCCACCATACATTTTCTACCCTTAACATATTCTAGCCTGGTCCGATACACTGGGACATTCCCAGTGATCTGAATACTGTTGCTTCATTGTCTTCGTCATCTCTGGCCAGTACTACCCTTCAATTCTCACCACCAAAGCCATGTTGTCTGAAGCATTATCTGACTTGACTGAAATCAGAAGTAACCACTCCTTTCTCTAAATTTTCACACTCCATACTTTGTGCTTCTCTTAGTCACTTACCAGGTTCTACCTTATTTTATGGTGAGTGGTTTATGTACACAAATAGTATACTCCCTGATCACAAGAATTCATTACATCATCTTTGTGTCTCCCACAAGGCCTAACACACATTTCCGTAATGATCAGCTGATTCACTAATAGACACCTCAAAAGACTCTGTGGTTAAGACACATGTATTTTAAGAAAACATGTTATATATGTCATTTTTTAAACTCGAAAACCGAATGTTCAAATTAACTATATATTAATATTTTTTAGATACCAAGAGAGTGAGAGGGGGAGAGGGACATAGAGGGGGAAAGGGAGAGAGAGAGGAAGGGAGGGAGGAGGGAGGGAGACAGAGGGAAGGAGAGAATGAATCTTAAGCAGAGTTGGACCCAGGACTCAATCCCACAACACGTGGATCATAACCTGAGCCAAAATCAAGAGTCGGACACTCAACTGACTGAGCTACCCAGGTGCCCCAACTATGAATTCTTACAACTACTAATGTCTATCCTTTAATCTACATCCGAATATTTGCTCTGCTCACACACAGATCACCAAATGCTATGGTCTGAATATCTGTGTCCCTCCCAACTTTATATATTGAAATACTAACTCTCAAACATGAGGTATTAGGAGGTATGACTTTTCAGATGTGCTAAAATGAGGGTGGAGCTCTCATGAATGGGATTAGTGTTCTTATAAAAGAGACTTCACAGAGCTCCCTCACCCCTGCCACCATGTGAGGACAGAGAGAAGGCACCAGCTATGAACCAAAAAGATGGCCCTCACCAGAATACAACTGGGCTGGCCCGCTGATCATGGATTTCCCAGCCTCCAGAACTATGAGAAATAATTTTCTGTTGTTTACAAGTGACCCAGTCTGCAGTATTTTGTTATAGCAGCCCAAAGAAACTAAAACACCAAACTTACCTCAAACAAACGTAAGTCAGCAGGAACTCTGTCCCCAACAGAAAGGTAAACTGTATCACCTGGAACCAAGTCTCGAGCCAGCGTATGTTCCAATTTTCCTTCACGCACACTGCAATATGAAACAGAAACAACCATGGCTGAGAAAAGAAAGCCATGCCACTTACATAAAATAATTCTAGTGGGCTTGCCTAAGGAAAAATATATTGTAGTATTACTACTTCAAAGAAGGTAAGTCAAATATAAGAAACCACAAAATAATTATCTTTCTACTCTTGGTAATGAAGGATGTTCACATGACAAAAAAAAGCACTAGAAAAAGTGACCAGTTGTTGTCCAAATGTAAGATGTGAAAACTGAAGCAATCTTCTTATTCATCTGAGTCTGACTGAGCATTACTGCACCCATGACAGTGCTTAGCACACAGTCTCACACAAAAACAACTCTGTTGAATAAATCCATGTCTCAAGAATCTCAATATTAGTATTTTAAAGTTGTAATATTACAACTTGCTACACTGAACAGAACATGAAGTTTTCATGTTAGATTAACCATTTCTACCTTATTGTCAGACACAATCGGTGCCAAAAGGTATACTATACTACTCACAATCAATTTCTAAGAGTGAAAATCCATTTTCATTTGTCTCCATGTATTTTTTTATTTCCTCTTGGATTTTTTGGTTGGCCCATTCTTTAGTAGCATGTCATGTAGCTTCCATGTATTTGTGTTCTTGCCAGATTTTTTCTTATGATTTCTAGTTTCAGACCACTGTGGTCAAAAAAGATGCATAATATGATTTCAATCTTTTTTAGTTTATTGAGGCTTGTTTTGTGGCCTAATAAGTGATCTATTCTGAAGAATGTTATCTGTGTACTTGAACAGAATCTGCAATCCACTATTTTTGGATGGAATGTTCTGAATATATCTATTAGGTCCATCTGGTCTAATGTGTCATTCAAAGCCACTGTTTCCTTACTGGTTTTCTAAAAAAAATCAATGGTCCAAAATCTTTGAGACATAGCAAAAACTGTTCTATGAGGGAAGTTTATAGCAATATAGGTCTATCTCAATAAACAAGAAAAATCTCAAATAAACCTTACACCTAAAGAAGCTGGAAAAAGAAGTACAAAGCCTAGAGCCAGCAGAAGAAATAATAAACATTAGAGCACAAATAAATTAAATGGAGACCAAAAAAACAATAGAACAGATCAATAAAACCAGGAGCCAGTTCTTTGAGAAGATCAACAAAATTGATAAAACCTTTAGCCAGATTCCTCAGGAGGACTCAAGTAAATAAAATGAGAAATGAAGTAGGAAAAATAACAACTGACACCACAGAATTACAAAGGACTATAAGAGAATATTATGACACAATATATGCCAACAAACTGGACAACGCTGAAGAAACGGATAAACTCCTAGAAACATATAACCTTCCGAGACTGAATCAGAAACAAAGAAAATTTAAACAGACTGATTACTAACAATGAAATTGAATCAGTAATCAAAACATTCCCAACAAATAAAAGTCCAGGACCGGAGAGCTTCACAGGGGAATTCTACCAAGCATTTAAAGAAGAGTTGAATGGGCCTGCCTGGGTGGCTCTGTTGGTTAAGCGTCCAACTTCGGCTCAGGTCATGATCTCACAGTTCATGAGTTTGAGCCCCACATCGGGCTCTGTGCTGACAGCTCAGAGCCTAGAGTGGGCTTCAGACTCTGTGTTCCTCTCTCGCTCTGCCCCTCCCTTGCTCACGCTCTGTTTCTCTCTCTCAAGAATAAACAAAACATAGAAAGAAAGAAAGAAAGAAAGAAAGAAAGAAAGAAAGAAAGAAAGTTAATACCTATTCTTCTCAAACAATTCCAAAAACATAGAAGAGAAAGAAAAGCTTTCAGGTTCATCCTATAAGGTCAGCATCATCCTGACACTAAAACCAGATAAAGACACTACAAAAAACAAAAACTACAGGCCAATATCTCTGATGAACACAGATGTAAGATCCTCAATAAAATATAAGCAAACCAAATCCAACAACACATTAAAAATATCCTTCGCCACAATCAAGTGGGATTTATTCCAGGGATACAAGAGTGGTTCAATGTTTTCAAATCAATCAACATGATGTATCACATTAACAAGAGAAAGGGTAAGAACCATATAATGATCTCAACAGATGCAAAATAAGTATTTAACAACCTACTCGTGACAAAAACCTCAAAAAGGAGGTTTAGAGTGAAGACACGCTAACATTAACAAAGGCCATATATGAAAAACCCACAGCTAACACCATACTCAATGGTGAAAAACTGAGACCTTTTCCTCTAAGATCAGGAACAAATCAAGGATGTCCACTCTCACCCCTTTTATTCAACATAGTACTGAAAGTTCTCACCACAGCAATCAGACAAGAAAAAGAAATAAAAGGCATCCAAATTGGTATGGAGGAAATAAAACTGTCACTATTTGCAGATGACAAGTTATTATATACAGGAAACCATACAGAGTCCACCTATAAACTACTGGAACTGGGAACACCTGGATAGTTCAGTCAGTTAAGCATCCAAATCTTGACTTTATCTTAGGTCATCATCTCATAGTTTGTGGGATCAAGCCCCACGTCAGGCTCCAAGCTCACAGAACAGAGCCTGCTTGGGATTCTCTCTCTCTGCCCCTCCCCTGCTTGCATGCTCTCTCTCTCTCTTTCTCAAAACAAATAAATTAACATTGAAAAAAAAAAATACTGGAACTGATAATGAATTCAGTCAAGGCACAAGATACAAAATTGATATACAGTAATCTGTTGCATTTCTATACACTAATAAGGAAATAGCAGAAACAGAAAACAATCCCATTTACAACTGCATCAACAAGAATAAAATACCTAGCAATAATAAACTTTACCATAGAAGTGAAAGATCTACACTCTAAAAATTATAACACACTGATGAAAGAAACTGAAGCTGATACAAATGAGAAGACAGACACAGACCAATGGCACAGGATAAGAAAGCCCGGAGATAAACCCATACTTATATGGTCAACTAATCTACAACAAAAGAGGCAAGAAGATAAAATGGGGGAAAGACAGTCTCTTCAACAAACGGGTACTGGTAAAACTGGAGAGCTACATGTAAAAGAATGAAACTAGACCACTTTCTTACACCATAAACAAAAATAAACTCAAAATGGATTAAAGACCTAAATCTAAGACCTAAAACTATAAAACTCCTAGAATAAAACACAGGCAGCAATTTCTTTGACCTCTGCCATAGAAACAATTTTCTAAATGTTTCCTCAGGCAAGGGAAACAAAAGCAAAAATTAACTATTGGAACTACACCAAAATAAAAAGCTTATGCACAGCAAAGAAAACCATCAAAAAAACAAAACAGCAACCTACTGAATGGAGAAGATATTTGCAAATAATATATCGAATAAAGGATTAATATCCAAAATATATAAAAAACTTATATACCTCAACCAAAAAAACCCCACAAATAATCCAATTAAAAATGGGCAGAAGAATAAATAGACAGTTTTCCAAAGAAGGCAAACAGATGACAACAGACACATGAGAAGATGCTCAACATCACTAATCATCAGGGAAATGCAAATCAAAACCATAATAAGCAGGGTCCCTCGGTGGCTCAGTTGATTAAGCATCCAACTCTTGATTTCGGCTCAGGTCATGATCTTATGTTTCATGAGTTCAAGTCCCACACTGGGCTCCGCACTGGCAGTATGGAGCCTGCCTGGGATTTTCTCTCTCTCTCTCCATCTCTCTCTGCTCCTCCCCATTTGCACATACACCCGCTCTCGCGATCTCTCAAAATAAGTAAACTTAAAAAAGAAACACACAGTAAGGTATCACTTTACATCCATGAGAATGGCTACAATCAAAAAGACAAGAAACAATAAGCGCTGGTGAGCATGCGGAGAAGAAGGAACCCTCACGCACTGTTGGTAGGAATGCAAACTGGTGCTGCCACTGTGGAAACCAGTATGGAGGTTCCTCAAAAAATTAAAAAATAGAAGTACCATATGATCCAGTAATTCTACTACTAGGTATTTACCCAAAGAAAATGAAAACACTAATTCAAAAAGATATATGCATGCCTGTTTATTGCAGCACTATCTGCAACAGCCAAGATACGGAAGCAACCCAAGTGTCCATCCACAGAAGAATGGATAAAGAAGATGTGGCATGTACATACACATATGTACGCACACACACGCGCTGGAATATTACTCAGCCATAAAAAAGAGTGAGATTTCACCATCTGCAACATGGATGGATCTAGAGGATGTAATGCTAAGTGAAATAAGTCTGAGAAAGACAAATACCATGATTTCACTCATATGTGGAATTCAAGAAGCAAAACTGATGAACAAAGAAAAAAGAGACAAAAACAAAACAAAACAGACTCTTAAATACTGAGAACACCAGAGGGAAGATGGGTGAGGTTAAGGGTGAAACAGATAAAGGGGATTAAGAGTACCTTACATGATGAGTACTGAGTAATGTATAAACCTGCTGAATCATTATACACTTGAAACTAATATAACACTGTATGTTAATTATACTTCAAGTGAAAAAAAAGAGGGGCACCTGGGTGTTTCAGTCGGTTAAGCATCCAACTTCGGCTCAGGTCATGATCTCACCATTCGTGGGTGTGAACGACGTGTCCAGCTCTGCACTGACAGCTCAAAGCCTGGAACCTGCTTCGGATTCTGCGACTCCCTCCCTGTCTCTCTCTCTCTCTCTCTCTCTCTCTCTCTCTCTCTCTGTGCTCCTCCCCAGCTTGTGTACACTCTTTCTCTCTCTCAAAAATAAACATTTCTTTTTAATTTTTTAATTAAAAAAAAAAAGGTAGAACATATCAGAAACAAGAATCATACCAATGGCATTCTGGTGGCATAAGTTTACTCAGTTCTTCAAGAGATTTTTCTGAACGATATTCCTATTTATAAAAAAAAAAAAATAGAACATAATATTAAGAGAAAACATTTATAAAGAAATACAAACACATATGTTCCTATGTACATGTTTCATGTTAGACTTAAGTAAATATTAATCTCATTTTTTAAAAACTTCCCCCAGTTCTTACCTTTTCCTTTACTTGCTTTTATATTCCTAACACATAAAAGCTTGTCCCTTACTAAATGTTAAATTATAGTGACCAAACAATTTTGATAATTAAATATTCCCAATTTTATATGTTAATATTCAATATAAAACCTAGGTCAGTTTATTTTTAAGAAAATGAACAATGCTCATTAGTGTGTCCAAAGAGTATATAATTTTCAGTCATTAAAAGTTAAGATCATTGAACCTCAGGATTAAGATAATTTTACTTTTAGTGTTTAATGACTAAGAAGTCAAAGACAATTAACTGCAAGCCACATCTGCTTTGAGGATTTAAACACATGCTAACTGCAGAGGTTTATGGAGTAAGTTTGCTTAGAAAGAACATCTGTTCCGTAAGAGTTAGTTGCGGCTGGCATTACTTTGACAGACACCTTTCCCATCACCCTGAATTATCCAAAAGGGAACATTCTCAGAAGCCCTTACTCTGTGATGCTCCAGCCTTCCTCTGTCCATATAATCAAAGCTGAGGGTCAGAGACATCCCTCCCCTCACCATACTATTTAGTCCACATTTCCAGGGGCAGTCTTGCTTTACCCAACATCACTGCTATTTTTGTCTCCTGTCTGCACTGAGCACACCAATCTTTTGATCTAAGTTTAAGAAGGGAGAAGGGGAGTGCTCTGAAACGACTGCAGTGCTAATACTAATCAAAACTTCACACCCATCACAAACTTTTTCAAGTAGAAAATACAAAGCTGTGTAAGAATAACTGAGGATTAAATCAGTATTCACCTAGACAAGAGGAACAAGTGTGAGTAACGTAAATCCATAAATATGGATTTATAAATTATAAGATACCCCCCAACCGTAACAAGGATATTAAGGAATTTGAAAGTTTTACCCAAAAGTTCCACAGAAGGGTAGAAAACACCACGTCTAGATCCTAGTAATAAAGGACATAGAAGCTGCCCAATCTTTACCTTCCCTTTCAGACTTCTTAGGCTTTACTCATTACAACTACAGAGATACTTCTATATCAAAATGACCATTTAACACATCACCAAAAACCTGACAGCCATCTCTAATGAACACTTAAAAGTTATATTTTAAATTTATTGTAAGGTGGCATCAATGTGTGACTATATAAAACAATCAGCTATTTTCATGGCTATGAGGGTATACAACGGGGTGAGAAATGGAGATTTGAAAAAGACAGGGAAAAAGGAGTAAATATAAAAACATAAAAGTACTCTCCTAGAAAACATAAAAACACAAATACTAAATAAGATATAGCATTAACAATTTCAGATAGAGTTTCGTAGTTTTCTGACAAAGCATTATAATAAGTTCAACTGGCAACAAATAGGATATTTTTAGAGAGGGGTTTTAACTTCTGTTTACACAATATTTTGTTGGTTTCAAGGTACATTTGGGTAAAAGGCTCATATCTGTATAATGAAACTGGGATTTCATAAATGTTTTGGATTTTTTCTTGAGTTTTCCATCAAATGAACCTACCACCAAGATATTAGCAGTTTCTGCCACTGCATTCACAGTGTATATAACACACTATCTTTGTGGAAAATTCCACACTATGTTAAAATCGCAGTTTTGTGGGGTTTTTTGAGGTAGGCATTTTCTATGTGCCAACAGAACAACTTACTACAGTCTTCCTATACATAGTGATAATACCGTAGGAATCCTTCTGCAGAAAGTCACTCCATGTTTCTTAAGCGTTATTAAAGATGCAAAAGGTTCCAGTTACTGGTCAAGTGGCTGGTACCACCCATATGGCTGAATGAAGAGATGCCTTGAAGGACGACCAGCCTGGAATGACCTCTGCTAGACTAGCTCTACCTCCCCAAGGCAACTTTTATCTGTTCTAAGCAAGATGATTCCCTGGAAACAGAATCCCTGAAGGTCCACTGATGGAGCTACAAATTTGCTACAGATAATCTGATTCCAACTAACTTTTCTAAAGAGGATTACTGTAAAACTAAGAACTTACTAAATTAGAGATTGCCATAGGATGCCTGGATAATGATAGTAAATACCCAAGGAACTAACCGTACATAGGAAAATAACCACAATCACTTAAAATAGTCTGAAGATTCAAAACAACATGAACTTGAATATCATATATTACATTTTCCCTAAACTAGAATAATCCTTCTATTCTAATCCTTTAACTATGCTTTAAAACCTTTAATGAGTCTTGCCAACACTGTTCTAAAATATGAAGTTATCAGATATTAAACATAAAAGCCTACATTTTTATCTATGCCTACACTTACAATAAAAATCCTGACATCATCTCCACATTATTCATATTCATTTTTAAAAGGGGTTCTTCATCATGTTTTATTTACTATTTCAATGTCTATGCTGAATAGGAAGTTTGATCCAGATCAGAATGTTCTTTCTGTGGAGGAAATGAGGAATTTAACCCCTGGCCCAATTTTCTAATTGTAAAGAGTTTTTAAACCTGTTGCTAGATTTTATTTCTATTACTGTGCTCTTTGTTTCCATCTGTTTCAATTACCTTTAACTTCGTCAAATAAAAAGCTACACATTTTTTCATGCTACTATCTAAAACAAAGCAGTTAAGTTAGTCCCACAAATCTCCTTGGGGAGTTGACGGTTTCTGAAATCATTTCAAAAACAATAAATTGTTCTGCCCAATATTATCATCCCCCAATAACCACAGATTTTACCATAAGCCACCTTAGTTTTTTTTAAGCAATTAACTAAAATACCATTTTCATGTTGACAAAGTAGGCTGCCTACTCACCTGAACAAAGGCAACTGTAACGACGATAAGTATTGCCTAAACAAAACAAATAAAGCACCTTTTAAATGACACATTTTAAGTTCAGAAGTAACTGTTTATGGTGTTTTATTCTTCTAACTCTGTCCGCAGTCCCCAGATACCAGACTCTAAGCATGGAGATCAACTGGGGAAGAAATCACAACTTTGCCTTGGGGGAAAAGACTGATAGCTGACAGTGGCTTGCGTTACCTAGGAAAGCTTCTCAAATTTTATCTCAAGATCCAGATACGCTCTTACAAACTGAAGGCCAGCTTTTGTTTATGTGGGTTATAATCTATTGACATTTACCATAATCAATACTTTCTCAACTGCTCAGTTTTAACTTCTCCTTATATCTAAAAAGTAATAAACCTATCACATGTTAACACATATAACATTTTTTATGAAAAAATACGCTTTTCCAAATTAAAAATTTTGTGAGAAAAGTGAAGTGTTTTCAATTTTTCTATCTTTAATATCTGCCGTAATACAAAACTAGGGGCACGTGGGTGGCTCAGTTGGTTCAGCATCTGATTTCGGCTCAGGTCACGATCTCACGGTTGGTAAGTTCGAGCCCCGTGTAGAGCCTGGATTCTGTGTCTCCTTCTCTCTCTGCCCCTCCCCCGCTCTCACTCTATGTCTCTCTCTCTCTCAAAGATAAATAAACAACAATAATTTTTTTAAGGGTGCCTGGGTGGCTCAGTTGGTTAAGCGTCCAACTTCAGCTCAGGTCATGATCTCATGGTTCGTGGGTTTGAGTCCCGGTCTGGGCTCTGTGCTCATGGCTCAGAACCTGGAGGCTGCTTTGGATTCTGTGTCTTCCTCTCTCTCTACCCCTCCCCCGCTCATACTCTGTCTTTCTCTGTCTCTCAAAAATAGATAAAACGTTAAATAAAAAAAATTTTTTTAATCTTAAAAAAATAATTTTTTAAAAAGGTAGACTCTCATATTTGCTTCTGCATTCAATCTATTATCATATGTTGATTAGGATGAAATATATGAAGAAAACCTAGGCTCATACAGATATTGCTGGAAAAGGAAGGAGTATTTTAAAAGCTTTTTCAGATGACTATAGATATTCCTCTTAGCTACTATACCATAATTAAACAAGTGTTAGTTACTTAGAAGTAATTTGCAATGTGGAATCTAAACTACTTCAGTGAACTTTTCATAGTCTATGATAGTAAAATCTATTGATCTATTTTGCATTTTGAAAGGATCTTTTATCACTGAAAATATTGTAACATCTTGCATTGGTCATTTACAAAATATTGATTCACTTGGTTATTCAAATCTTTAAGTGACGACATTTCATAATAGAAAAAAATCATATTCATTGAAATCACTACTGATCTCATTAGAATAATCTTAAATATCAGGAAGCTATCTAGCACATAGTAACTCATAAAAATTCTGCAGAATTCTATCACTTGAATGCTTGAATTTTATCACTGGCAATAAATGCTGTCAGTTATTTTCTTGAAGTGACAGGTTCGTTGCACTCACTCTCCTTAAAGTATGCCAGTTATCTAAGTTTTAATAACCACAGCTTGTCAGGGTGCCTGGGTGACTCAGTCGGTTAAACGTCCAACTCGGTTTAGGCTAAGGTCATGATCTTGTGGTTTTATGAGTTCGAGTCCCGCATGGGGCTCTGCGCTAACAGTGCAGAGAGGGATTCTCTCTCTCCTCCTCCCCCACTGCCTGTCTCACTCTCAAAATATAATAAAAATAAAAACTTAAAAAATAACTATAGTTTGTCTATCATTCATTCTTTCTAATAAAAGTCTAGGTCAGCTCACCACAACTGCCCTTCTGACACAACCATTGTACTTCAACATACAGAAGTCCTTTATGCATATTTCCCATTCAATCACATAGAATATTCAAAAGGTATGTACTCAACTGTCAAGATTTAATGAAATTAATTTTTACTGCTTTATCAAAAACACTCCTAAGAGAAACAATGAAAGAAAACGATGACTACGAGTATAGTTTGGTGCCATTATTTTAACTTGAGCCAACACTCTTAATAGTTTTACCTGCCACTGCTTTGCACCATTGATGCAAATATCCATAGCAAAAATGTTTTAGTATTATGAAAATAGTTTTGACCTTGCACGCTCCCTGAAAGGGTCTGAGAGACCCCTGGGAGTCCACAAACAAGAGTTTAAGAACTGCAGCTCTAGAGGCACCAGGGTGGCTCAGTCAGTTAAGCGCCCAACTCTTGATTTCAGCTCAGGTCATGATCTCATGGTTCATGGGATCGAGCCCTACACTGGGCTCTGTGCTGACACTGCAAAGCCTGCTTGGGATTCTCTCTCTCTCTCTCTCTCTCTCTCTCTCTCTCTCCCTCTCTCTCTCTCCCCCTCCCCTTCTCTCTCTCAAAATAGATAAATAAACATTAAAAAAAAAAAAAAAGAATTGCAGTTCTATATTAATTTCTACTGTGTTCTTAAGCACAAACAGGTTGGCTTTAATCAATGCTTGTACTTGTTATAAATTTTTATACTACCATAAAACAGGACAAGAAAAAAAAAGAAGAGGAAACTTTCAATGAAAGCTAAAAGAGCTTAGCCAGAAAGAATAAAATCTTACATAGTAAATATAGTGTTCATGTTAAGTAATATTTTTAATTTCATAATCATCAGGCTTTAGTTCACAATTAGTCAAAACATTCTCAATCAGAAAGTAAAATAAATTGAAATTTTAACCAGAAAATTATTATAAGATATTTCATATCTATAAAATCAGAAGGTTGTTAAATAATTCTCATGCATGCCCATCACACACCTTGAATATTATCTGAGATTGTTGCAACGAAAAGCAGAATTTGGATATTAACAAAAAATCTTGAAGTAACATTAAATCATTTCTCAATTCATTTTCCAAAATAAAAGCCAATCCTAATTTAAATGATTATCCAGTAGTTTAAAAATATACATATTTTTTCTTACCACAGTGATA
The DNA here is from genome assembly GCF_023721935.1 of Panthera uncia. Lineage (NCBI taxonomy): Eukaryota > Metazoa > Chordata > Mammalia > Carnivora > Felidae > Panthera > Panthera uncia. The sequence continues at coordinate 128,871,822 of NC_064810.1, forward strand.
CTGACAGCATCATCAAACTGATGCATTAAAACACTGATGACTGCAGAAGCCAGAAGCAGCATAATAAGGGGATTTTTAAACTGAAAGTGAAAACAAACAGCAATTCAACAGTTTTGTATGAACGGCAGTCGTATTCCATCACAACAAAAGCTTAAAAAATAAACTACTGAGGCATGATTAGAAAATTACGGAGTCTACATCTGAATGAGATTTTATGTCTCTTCAATTAACAAAAAAAGTATTTACTTATTTAAAAGTCACCACTTGATAACAGTTCCTTTTCAGAAGAAAATTAAATATCAATACTTAAAACTAAGAATTTACCAATTCCTTATAGTACACACATATTTTTAGCATATTATTTTAATAAATATAGCTGGTTTGAATTCTACCAAGGCTAAAATAAGTGAAAAATGATTTTGAAGATAAAGATTTAAGTTAACACTGAGTAGGAACACCTAAATTATGAGACTCAAACATTCCTATACTTAGTAAATTAGCATAGATCACAATTCGGTGGTTGACCCACAATGCCACAGGAATAACCCCTTGGTCAGTTAAAAGCAGACAATTAAAATCCACTCCACGGAAGCTTAAGATTTTCCCAGTGCTGGTTTTCCTGATATCTATCTAGAAGGGCCAACAGTATCTAAAGAAACAGAACCACGTGGACCCAACCAGGTAGCATTTAAATGACCAAGCACCAGAGCCACCCTAAAAATGTCAAGAGCTTCTGGCAACAGAAAAAGCTTCTGTTGCCAGACGCTCTTCCCCTGATAAAGTGGTGCCAATCACTAATCAAAGTTGCAGAGTAACTAGGCTACAAAGAATTCATCCCACTGGAGAGCCCAAGCCCCTAGATACCACAGCTCTGAGATTACATGCCATCACCTCCCACTACCTATATGGCTCCATTCCCTGGCACAGTGGTTCCAACCCTGCTGCACATCAGAATCATGTGAAGAACTTCTACCAAATGCCCAGGTTCACACCAGGCAAATTAAATCAGAATCTCTGGGCATAGGGCCCAGACTTCAGCTTTTTTTAAGCACTCCCAAATGGCCATATTACTTTTAAAAATATTAGCATTCCTTATAATAAAACAAGCATAAAGTAGACATCTGTGAAGGCAACTACTCTTCATAGTATCACTTCCATGTTATATGTCCCTCGGTTCTTAAAGGTTTGCACATTAAAAATTATAGAAATTCCAACTTAACAACAAACCCTAACAAAAAAATGTAGGTAAAAGACCTTTGTAAAAATTATTTCCTTTTTCCAAAAAAAAAAAAAAAAAAAATCGCAAAAGTGAACAACTACACTGACAAAAATACGTGTAAATTACACAGCAGAGGCACAAATTAAAAAAAACCTCACCTGAGAAATATACTTCTTCCATAGTGGCTCATCTTCACTGATATCAAACTCATTCCAGCCATGGAAGGCTCGCCTATGACTTACTTCACATTTGTTTAGACCATTCTGAAGATCAGCCTATTAGATTTTACACATACAAGTTACTGAAAATGTTAGCAGAGGACAAAAAAGAAACACAAATGTACATATTGTACGTTCACATTTATAAGAACTTCTACAACAGTCAAAACTAATCTGTTGTAACAGAAAGCATTATCGGTGATTGCTTGGGGCCAAAAACAAAATCTACTTAGAAAGATTAACTGCTGAGGGACCTGAAGGAACTTCTAGGAGTGATGACAGTGTTCCATATCTTAATTCTGGTGGTGATTACGTTTGCCAAAATGCAAACTGTTCATTTAATATGGATACATTGTATTTCATGCAAATTACACCTTGATGAAAAAAAAATTTTATTGAAGTCAAGTAACATACAATATTATATTAGCACTTTAAAAAATTCTATAAGCAACAAGGCAAAGTTTAGTAAACAAACTTACGATGCTCTCTGGGAAAAGGGGAATAACAAAAACCAGCCGCAAAACTTAGAGAAAGTGAAATATATATACATTTTAATGAACTTCCTTTGCTTTATTCTATTTTCTAAAATTAGTTTCTTCAAAAAAACATTCAAAGGACCATAATTGCCTTTCTTGTTCTCTGAGCCTAACAAAACCCGCAGGCTGGTATTACTTTTTGCTCCTGGACTGTATAATTATTTCAAACAGATAATTTGTGGTTCCTAAATTACTGAAAATAATTATGTTCTATGAACACCACCTACATTCTTCAGTCACTGTGCTATTGTGATTTATAAGAAGTATATACGCATCTGGTCATTCAGATGACCAAAACATATTTCTCAGTTGTATCTGGTCTTCCTCCAGGGTTGCTGACTCTCAGCTCCTAAAACCCTAGGAATTTCCTGCAATGATGGCAATAAAGGTGTCTTCTGTTAGGTTAATGAAGGTCACTTTTGAACCCCACCTAAGAGCAGTAGCTGGTAGCTAAGAAGACAAACCATGTGACTAGAAAGTTAGAACTTTCAGTCCTAGAACCCCCACCACCATCCTCCCTCACCTCTGGGGAAGAGAGATAAGATGGAGGTTGAATCAGCCAAGGGTGAATGACTTAGCCAATCATGACTAAAAAATGAAGCCTCCATGAAAGCCCCAAAGGGCTGGGTTTGGGGAGCTTCCAGACTGATGAACACATGGAGACTGGGGTGAGTGACACACCTGTAGAGGGCATGGAAGTTCCAGGCTCTTTCTCCATACCAGACCTACATATGTCTTCATCTTGCTCTTGATTTCTATCCTTTATCATATCCCTTTAATAAACTGGTAAACCTAAGTGTTTCCCTGAGCTCTGTGAACCACTCTAGCAAATTAAATGAACCTAAGGAAGAACCTCTAATTTGAAGTGGGTAGGTCAGGATCATAGATAACAGCCTGGGGTCTGTGACTGACTTCTGAAGTCAGGAATGAGAGTGTTCTAGGGCTGAACTCAACCTATGGAATCTGATGTTATTTCTGGGTAGTAGATATTGTCAGAACAGAGCTGAATTCTTCAGTGTCCAAAAATTGTTTCGTGTTATGTGTGGGAGAACCTGCCCTCAACCCCCCAGCCACCATGTTGGAACTGGGTCTGTGAACCTTAGAAGAGTCACTGTCTCTCATGATTTATTATAGCTATCATTAAGGAACAAAATTACTTTCATCCCTAAAATAATCAGTTTCTCTGGCCAAAAGCTTTATAATAGAGTTTAATAATGGAGTCTTGCAACACTTAAAAATATTTAAAATACATGGTTTTAAAACAGTATAAATACAACCACCCTGGAAAAAAATGGATATCCCATGTTTTTAATGCCATCATTTAAATACATGAATTACGAAGGAAAAATTTTAAAAAACTGTATTCCTGTTACATTAGATTGTGCTTTTTAAAACTAGGAAAAGATTAAATTAAATAAGCAGTTAAGGTTTACTTGCAGTTCTTATCATGTACATGGCTTTTACTTAACTTCAGAAAATACCTATTAAAAAAAATGATAAACTCCTAACTCTACTTATGCTAACAATTGATTATTTTATAATCCAACTAATCCTTACACAGCACTAATAGTTCCTGGCAATGCTAATGACCTAAAGTTGCACTGTCCAATCAGGTACTAGCTACATGCAGCCATTTAAATTTTAATGAATGAAAATTAAATAAAATTAAATTCAGTCCCTTATCTAAATATCCACACTTCCAGTACTCAGTAATCATGTTTAACTATTGACTACTGTTCGAACAGTGTAGAACATAAAAGCCCATGTTTTTTATGGGCTTTATTTCATCACAGAAAATTTACTTCATCACAGAAAATTCTATTGGGCAGCAACAGAGTTATCCATAGAGTCTAAGCAACTGATTTTACTATCTACTCCCTTCCTCCCACCAAGTACTTACTTGGAGAATGCTTGCAACTTCACTGACTGGTAATTCACTTGCTTTTTTTGATGTCAATACAGGAATCATTGTCTCATTTTCAGCATTAGGAATTTTTTGAAAACGTGCAACCTAGCAAAGAAAACAAAGGCAAAATATTTGAATATACAAAAAAAATTCAAATGCAGTCTAGAATAAATGAAAATCTAAACGTTCACAGAAACTTAGTTTCCAGTTATAAAACATTTTCAGAATAATAAGTATATAGTTCTAAGAAGATAATTTTATATTAACCATGTGCTATTTTTCCAGAGAGCACATTTCAAAAATTAAGCCACCAGTGCCAGCTAGAACACAAAATCATTTTCACATTAAATAAAAAAGATGCTATTTTTATACCAATGTAATGAGTAAAAAGTAAAACAGATGTCCCGTCTCGCAGATCCTAATAATTACATGTAGTCATAATCCTCTAAACTCATTATGTTTAACAGCAAAGAATGAGAACAGCTAAGCTTTCTCCATTTTAACTACTCCTGTTAGGGTGCCCATTTCTTAACTGTCCAGAAAAACACCTATCTACTCTACATAAGCACCAAGAAAGCAAGTCAGATTTAAAAATCTATTCCCAAACTAGCAGAAAAACAAAGAAAAGAGACCAGACAAGCAGAGGATGCACAGTTTAGTGAAGGGGCTGTAAACAAGCAGAGATGGTGGTAACCAGGGTACCTACTTCATGCAGCTTCATAAGCAAGTATCTAGAGAAAAGTTTTTATTTAACACACTTCCAGAAATAAATCTCCAATCCAGACTTGTCTTGGGTCCTAAGCTGACAGATTCTTAATAGACAAAAAGTTTTGAATAAGTAGGAGAAAGTAAGACAAAAGTGAAACTTTAGTGAAGAAAACTTTTCAGTTGCTATACTTCCACTGATTAGAATACTGAAAGTGAAGTGATCATCTTACTGCCAAGACACAAGTCTTTAAGCTTTCAGATGGAATGTCTTCAACCTTGGATAATCAACATTTTTAGGATAAAAATATTCCCCCCAAATTTTTTTGACACAACACTTCTTTAAGACAACAAATGACACTGATCAAAAAAGAAAATTTTAAATTTCTATTATTTTAAGATAATAATAACAGAGTGCTGTGTGCTGTCATTATAGAATCTTTACACTTACTCCAAAAATTAGCAAATAGCTGTGGAAAAAAGTATTCACTCAGTGTAACTGAGTTCTGGAACAATCAAATACATGTTTTCTAATTTCACTTATTAAAAGGCACTGCTGAATGTTTAAGTACTTTAAAGCAAGAAGCAGAAGTATTTTTCTACTTTTCATGGTAAGATATTAGTGACTAAAAATTCTGAGGAAATTGGGAGACAGATTACCTTACTTTCATACAAAACAAAGCCTTGAAATTATTTAAAGCATATTTTTACATAATTAAGAAAGCTTAAACCTTAGAGAAAAAAACTGGAAATTTCTTAAAAGTTCCAAACGTTTCAGAACCACTGAATAGCCAAACCTATAAAACAAAGTGGGACAAGGGAAAGATTTAATTGAACCATCCTTAAATTAAACACTGGAAAAAAACCTACAAAAATAACCAGAATCTTCTTAAAGCAATGAGAACTATAACAGTGTGATGCGGTTATTTATCTTGTGAGATGTTAAAGCAAATTAAGAAGGATCAAGTATATTTACATTATCTGTGATGTCAACGAGACTAGTATCTTTTATTTCTAAGATTCCTGTACCTCAGTTTCTTCATATATAAAATACGGATAATACTGCCTAAAGTTGTGTCAAGATTACATCCATTAATAAAGGACTTGACCCAATAGTAATAAGTGCTGAAATAGCTATTTTTCTCCAAAAAGTATTTAATACTTACATATATATTCAATAGTACAATTAGCTTAATCCAGAACTAAATTACCAATCGTGGCAAATAAAAGTTAGATTTGCAATAATTTTTCTATTAAAATACACTTTTCTGTCACTGATATCTTAGAAATTGCCATCTCAAGTACCCAACATGTGGTACAAGAGCTCTTCTCATAAAATCTTTTTAAAGTAATCCTTTGGTAGTTGTTACATAAGACAGGGTCTATGTTGGAATATACTCTACATAAAATCCCTCAGGAGCATTCTGTGGGCCCAAAAGAGTTGACAAATCTCAACAGAAGAAAGTGAGTTTCACTTAATAATGAGTAAGACACTGAAGGGACATGATAATAACTCTCTAAATATATGAAGGGCTGGTTGCCATGTGAAAGAGGGAAACACCAAAACCAAAAGGTAAGTTTACAGCCAACCAACTTCTGGAGGTAGAATGAAGAGCACTGGATGTGTTCTGGCAAAGCCATGTGATAAGACAGATTTCACTGAAAGAATATAGGAAATAGGAGGCTATAGCACAAAATTCTTGGCCAAAAGCAGAAATCTCATCTATATTTATGCTTACTGGATTCTATGTCAACCTACAATTATGGATATTATTGAATTTTAATCCTATTTTCTTTTAAGCAAATGTTATATTTAGTAGTTCAAATGGATTATTACTTCTATGGCTTATAAGAATACTTTGTTTATTCACTTACTCTTTCAACACTGCATTTATTGAGAATCTGACTCTGTGGTAGGCCCTTAGTATTAACAATGAGCAAAAACATCCTGAAGGGGAGGAGAGAGGACAAAGGGGACAAATGTTATCAAAGAATACCACAAATAAATGGAAAACGGCAAATGACTGCTATTATGAAGGAGAAGTCATCCAGGGGCATGAGAGCTTACACAGAGATTGCAATCGGGACAGGGAAGTTTTCACGAGGAAGTGATGCTTATAGAACTGAAAGACAAGAAGCTGCCTAAGGGAAGGAGTGGAAGAGCAGAGGGAAAAGAATGTGCAAGTTCCCAGGAAAGGGGGGTGAGCATGGCAAAATGAAGTACTAAAGAACGAGTACTAAAAGAAGACCAGCATTTATTCATTTACTCATTCAGTCTTTAAACATCTAATCAATGGTCCTGTATGTGCCACGCATTGTTGCCAATAATGGGGACACAAAACAGACCAAAAATGTAAGAACTCCAGCCTCATGAAGCTACATACCAATTGGAAGCAAAAGACTACAAATAATGAATTAAACAATAAATGCTCCAGAAGGATAAGGGAGGAGTTGCTTCATTGTATACAGGGGTGGAGGGGAGGACCTCTCTAGTAAGGTGACCTTTGGGCACAGAGACCTGAAAAAAAAAAAAAAAAAAAAAAGCAAAGGAACTATTATCTCTAGCTAGAAATGTCCAGGAGGTAGATGGGTATGAGCACATACAGGAGAGGTCCAGGTTGAAGATACCAATGTGGGTAAGTCATGAGCACATAAATGGTATTAAAACAGAATAAACCACACTGGCACAGAAGAAAGGGAAGAGGTCTGTGGGCTGACCCTAGGGCATTATCTCAACATAGTGATCAGAGATGAGAATAACCAAGAAAAGAGACAAAGAAGAACCAAGCAGTGAGGTAAAAAGGGAACCACAAGAGAAGTCAAGTGAAACAAGTATTTCAAAGTGGGTGTTAATGGCTGGACTGAATGTCACTGAAAAGTGAAGGTGAGGACTGACAACTGACCACTGAAGTTGGCAACATAGAGATAAATAAAGAGAGTGGTTTCAGTGGAGTAGTGATGCACAAAAATCAGACAGGAGTGGGTTCAGAGAAAACAGCAGGAGAGAAGGTGAAGACAACCAAGTATAGATAATCCTTCCCAGTTCTGCTGTAAAAAGAAGCAGCGAAATGGGATTATCGTAGCCAGAATGGAGTATAGGTTCCAAGAGTTGGGGCTTTTTTTAAAATGGGAGAAATGTTTGCATGTTTGTATTTTGATCAGAATTATCTGACAGAAGAAAAACTAGTAATGCAGAAGTGACATGGGACAACTGATAAAGTGATGCTCTAAATGAGCTCTCATTGACTAAATGAGAGGGGATGGAATCTGACATATTTGTAGGAGGACTGGTCTTAGATAAAGGAATAGACCAGTTCATCCACAGTTACAGATGAGAAGGCAGAGTAACATGGGAAGGATGCACACATGTTGGCAGCTGCAGTGGAAGGAACATATGGAAATATTCTAAGAACTATCTGGATTAAAAAAATCAGGACATATAAAGCAAAAATAGGCTATAGAAGTAGGTGGGGATCCTACAGTGCCTCATGGGTCATATTATGGAATTTCTGTCTTAATCCTAAGAGGAAAAGGAAGACTTTGCACTGTAGTCTTAAAAATAGATAAATAAATAAAATAAATAAATAATAAATAAATAAATAAAATACACAGCTGGGAGGAAAAGACACACACACACACACACACACACACACACACACACACACAGAATATAAGTGGTGAAAATATACCAGTTTGGATACTATTACATACATCTAAATAAGAGATAAACGTAGCTTGGACATGGGTGGTGGGGTGCAAGAACAGATGTAGAGGTAAAATTAACAGTACATGATGATGAACTAGATACATACATTGAAAAATTACACTAGATTCCTAGCTTGTTTACATACTAAATAGTAATGCTATTCACATGGTAAAGAATATTAGAACATTCTTTGTAACAAATGGTGCTGTGACAACTGGATATGCACACAAAAAAGTACTATATAAAGCTGGACCCCTCCCTCACACAATATATGGAGATTAACTCAAAATGGATCAAAGACCTAAATATGAGGGCTTGAACTATTAAACTCTTAGAATAAAACATGGGCTTAAATCTTGACCAAGGTTTCCTAGACAGGACACCAAAAGCACAAGAAACAAAAAAAGACTGAACATCACCAAAATTTAAAACTTTTGTGCTGCAAAGGACACCATCAAGAAAGTGAAAAAGACAACCCATACTATGAGAGAAAATATTTGCAAATATATTACAATTCAGTAATAAGAAGACATAACTCAACTTTAAAATGAGTAAAAGATCTGAATATATATTTCCACAAAGGAGATATACAAATGATCAATAAGCACACGAGAAGATCTTCAATCATTAGTCATGAGGAAAATACACATCAAAACCATAATGAGATACCACTTCACATCTACTAGGATGCCTAAAATCAAAAAGACAACAAGGGGCACCTGGATGACTCAGTTAGTCAGGCATCCGACTCTTGATTTCAGCTCAGGTCGTGATCTCGTAGTCTGTGAGTTCAAGCCCCACATTAGGCTCCAAACTGACAGTGGGGAGCCTGCTTGGGATTTTCTCTCTCCCCCTCTCTCCCTCTCCCTCTCCCTCTGCCCCTTCCCTGCTTGTGCGACCGCACGCGCACACACACACTCTCTCTCTTAAAACAAATAAACTTAAAAAAAGAGAGAGAGAGAGAGAGAGAGAGAGAATAACAAGGGTTGAAAAGCAGAGAGAGAAACTGGAACCTTTATATCCTGCTGGTGCAACTGTTAAAAGGTGCAGGTACTATGGTAAAGTTTGGCAGCTATTATAGATATATGGATATGCAGATATGGATATATAGATATACAGATATATAGATATGTATTATGCTATTATACACACATGGCATTTTAGCTGGCTAAATGAGGACTGTTTTCAACTTAAAACAATCTTTGAGTGATTTAATAATGCTTCGATTTTGAGAACTATAAAATACAAGCAAGATCACATAAGTTTAGTTGAAGGTAAATCATCTTAAGATGCAATGTTACTTCCTTCATGTGTTATTACAAAAGTTCATTGTCTGTGGTCCCAGGTTTCAAATATTAGGTATTATCTGTTTACCTCTTACCTGACCCTGAAGATATCCTGGGCTTAGCTATATCTTAATCTCCTCATAATAGCTTTACATTGTTTCAAATAATGGCATTTATTAGGTCTAAACCTTGGATTATTTAACTCATGCAACCAATAAGCATTTCCTAAACAGACCACACATACAACCACAGTCCACAGTTTATACCTTGCAGGGATGAATAATTCAGCTGGACAGTCAAGTCATACCAGAACACACCTATAAGAGTTGCCATACATTAGTCAAACCATCAGAATGCAAGTAAGTAAGTCAAAAAATTCATGAAGGGAAGACTGTTACAGCCCTCAGTATTCTGGGAAAACTTCCCTGAACTAAGCCATTAAAAATGGATAGCAGGGAATGGCTAACACCTGCCAAGGAAACAGTCTAAAAAAGAGACGAACACTGGTAAATGGAAGAACAGTAGAAATCTAATTTGTATGTGACTCGCCCAATCTGGCTAGAATAAAGTAAGTGTTTTACTATGCACTTCTACTTCCATTAAATGACCCAGATCTAGCCAGATATTAAAACAAGCTATACAGTTTTTAATTGAGTGCATTTAAAAACTGCAGAAACTTACATTTTTAGGACGTATCAAATAATTCAGTTAAATACAGACCCTTATGCATCAGGACCCATCACAGACCAACCGTACCCAAATTTGCATTTTAACAAGAGTCCCAGGTGAATCACTCATATATTTTGAGTTTAAGCATGTTATAGATCAGTTCCCAAATCTGATACATATCAGAATTATATGGGGATTGCTATGGATCGAATTGCCCCCACCCCAAATACATATGTTGAAGTCCTAACCCCCAATTTAACAGTATTTAGATATGGAGCCTTTGTGAGGTAATTAGGTCATGAAGGTGCAGCCCCTCATGATGGCATCAGTGCCCTTACAAGAGACATCAGACAGCACTGCATGTACATGTCTCCTCTCCCCTTCTCCCTCTCTTCCTTCCTCCCCAGCCTTTAGAACTGTGAGAAATAAATGTCTGTTACCTAAGACACCAAGTCTACGACATTCTGTTATAACAGCCAAAGTAGACTAAGACAAAGGGGTTTTTTGTTTGTTTTTTTTGTTTTTGTTTTTTCATTTTAATCCAAGTGTCTAGACACCATCCCTAAAGAGTGTGAATCATTAAGTCTGGGGTGGAGCAAAAACATTTATTTTTAAAAGCTCCCCAGGGGCTGCCTGGGTGGCTCAGTCAGTTAAGCTGCTGACTTCAGCTCAGGTCATGATCTCGACATTCATCAGCTTGAATCCTATGTCAGGCTCTATGCTGACAGCTCAGAGCCTGGAGCCTGCTTCGGATTCTGTGTCTCCCTTTCTCTCTGCCCCTCCCCTGCTCATGCTGTGTCTCTCTCAAAAATAAGGAAACAGAGGAGGAGGAGGAGGAGAACAACAACTACTACTAGTAAAAGGGGCATCTGGGTGGCTCAGTTGGTTAAGTGTTCAAATCTCGATTTCACCTCAGGTCATGACCTCAGTCAAAGTTTGTGAGATTGAGCCCCTGCACTGGCCTCTGCGCTGCTAAGACGACACAGAGACTGCTGAGATTTTCTCTCCCTCTCTGCCCATCCCCACTCATCCTCTCTCTTTCAAAATAAACTTTAAAAAAAAAGAAGAAGAAGAAATAGTGAATTTTCAAAAGGTGACCAAATGACTCCAAGTTTCTTTAATTGATCTTTTGGTTGAGAACAAGGCTGCTGGTACTTTTCTTCAACACTGTATATATAAGTCCACTTATATCCACATTTAACATGCTCAGCTGGATGGGGTGATAGTATAGTGCAGCAGACATCAAACCAAACATCGCCTTCTGAGCTGGAAAAACAGGATAGGTCCCAGACCCCATTTCCACTTCAGACACAACAGCTTTCCTTTTATGTATTATATGCTTTGGCTTCAGAAAAAAAAAAAGAAGTTAGTATTTAAACAAAGAGCTTTACAGCTTTAAAAGGGGGGAAGGGGAGACTTAAACACTCCAGGACTGTGGTTTTCAATCTTACTAGTTAGCATCAGAATCACCCGGATGACTTGTTAAATCACAGGTTACTGAGCCCTAACCTCAGAGGTCCCAAATTAGCAGGTATGAGGTGGGTCCCAGAAAATTCATTCCTAACAAGTTCTCAAGGAATGTTGATGCTGCTAGTTCAAGTCACACTTGGAGAACCACTGCTCTAGTCAAGGTCAGACCTGACTAGATCCTAATTTATAATCACAACTCTATGTCCTAATAGCTGTGTGACCCAGGACAAATTACGTAACTCTCTGCATGTTTTTCCTCAGTGGAAAACTGGGATAATACCAATTTGATTTCAACAAGGGAAAAAAAAACTTATAGAAGTGTGTGCACAGTACCTAGTATATGATGGATATTCAATGCTGGTTCTGTTCCCCTAAGATAATTATACTAATCATATAATTATGCATTTGCCTCACCCCTGCTTCACAAGGGTATAACACGGTTTCTGTCATCTTGGTATCCTCTGCAAAGTTCTTAATATCCAACACTAAAAGTACTATTAGAAAAAAAAAAATCCTGGGATTTGTCTCAATGGACAAAAGAATAGTCCTGTTATCCTGAGATATACCCATGTCTTCTTTTTTTTTTTTTTTAAGTTTATTTATTTGAGACAGAGAGAGAGACTGAGTTGGGGAGGAGCAGAGAGAGGGAGAGAGAGAATCGCAAGCAGGCTTCAAGCTGTCAGTATGGAGTCAGATGCAGGGCTCAAACCCACGAACCAGGAGATCACGACCCAAGTCAAAACCAAGAGTCAGGAGATTAATCAACTGAGCCACCCAGGGGCCCCTTTATGCCTTTTAAATGACCTTTCATTCAAAGAACAAAAATATGGCAGAACTGATTAGAAAAAGAATTTAATCATCCATGAATTCATCTTCTACAAGCACTAGTCAAGTCCATGTGTTTCACCTTTGAAAGTGTTGAGTTTAAAGTTTCCAAACTCCAGGGGCACCTGGGTGGTTCAGTTGGTTAGGCATCTGACTTAGGCTCAAGTCATAATCTCGTGGTTTGTGAGTTTTGAGTTCCGCCTCAGGTTCCTCGCTGCCAATGTGGAACCTGCTTGGAATTCTTTCTCCTCCCCTCTCCTACCCTCCCCTGCTCAAGCTCACGCTCTCTATCTCTCTAAAAATAAATTAAAAAATTTTTTAAAAAGTTTCCAATCTCCAGACGTTGAATTTTATTGGCAAATGTAGCAGCCATGCAAGCAGGAAAAGCCAACCTGTCCCTGGATGAAGCATTTCAAGGATCAGACGGCTGGTGTGCAGCAGCCCTATCAACAAAGAAATGTTGGCATGGGAAGGAAAAGGCACTGAAAACACATTCTTATAAAATATTTCATTACCAGAGGAGCAGGTTTAAGAAAACTTGAAATACAAAGTGAAAAGTGCATATTGAACTAACATATCTAGGATCACATACATAAGTAGTCAGAAACCTCCACAAATGCCTCCCCTAATATGCAAGTTCCTACTTTTTACACCAACTATATCTGACAAAGTCACCAGCTCAGTCTTATCATCTAAAAGGCAAGATGGAATATGATCATTTTCAAACTTTAGTTTTCAGAATCAGCTGGGAATGAAATGATTAGGAATACAAGTATTCTCAGGGCACACGGGTGGCTCACTAAGTGTCCAACTCTTGATTTTGGCTCAGGTCATGATCTCATGGTTTGTGAAATCGAACCCCATATCAGGCTCTGCACTGACAGTGTGGAGCCGGCTTGGAATTCTCTCTCTCCTTCTCTTTGCCTCTCCTTCTCTATCTCAAAACAAATAAATAAAAACATTAAAAAAAAATTTTTTTAAAGTACAAGTACTCTCATCACTTTTATTCAACATAATACTGGAAGCTTGAGCTGCAGCCATCAGACAAGATAAAGAAATAAACGGCATCCAAATTGGTAGAAGAAAAACCTTCACTATCAGATGTCATACTATAGACAGAAAACCCTACAGACTCCACCAAACCACTAATAAAACTGATAAAATGAATTCAGTACAGTTGCAGGATACAAAATTAATATAAAGAAATCTGTTACTTCTATACACAAATAATGATATAGCAGAAAGAAAAATTAAAAAAATAATCCCATTTATAAATCCACACAAAGAATAAAATACCTAGGAATAAACTTAACCAAGGAGGTAAAATACGTATAACTCTGAAAATTATAAGACACTGATGAAAGAAATCAATGATACAAATACTAAGACATTCCATGCTCATAGACTGGAAGAACCAATATTGTTAAAATGTCCATACTACCCAAAGCAATCTACAGATTTAATGAAATCCCTATCAAAATACCAACAGCATTCTTCATAGGACTAGAACAAATAAAACTAAAATTTGTATGAAACCACAAAAGACCCCTGTCAAAGCAATCCTGAAAAGAAAAACAAAACTGGAAGTATCCAGATTTCAAGACACACTACAAAGCTGCAGTAATCAAAACTGTATGGTACTGGCACAAACAGAGATACAGAGATCAATGGAACAAAATAGGGAGTCTAGAAATAAACTCATGCTTAAATGGTCAATTAATCTACAACAAAGGAAGCAAGAAGATAAAATGGGGAAAAGATAGTTTCTTCAACAAACAGTGTTGGGAAAATTAGACAGTGGTAGGCAAAAGAATAAAAACTGGACCACTTTCTTACACCATACACAAACATAAACTCAAAATGGATTAAGGACCTCTGGACCTAAAACCATAAAATTCCTAGAAGAAAACCTGGCAATAATTTCTTTGACACTGGCCACAGAAACATTTTTCTAGATATGTCTTCTCAGGCAAGGGAAACAAAAGCAATAATTAACCACTGGAACTACACCAAAATAAAAAGCTTGTGTACAGCAAAGGAAACCATCAAAAAAACAAAACAGCAACCTACTGAATGAAAGAAGATATCTGCAAATGATATACCCAAAAAGGGGTTAATATCCAAAATGTACAAAGAACTTCTACAACTCGACACCAAAATAAACCCAAGTAATCCAATTAAAATGGGCAGAGGACATGAACATACATTTTCAAAGAAGACACACAAATGGCCAACAGACACATGAAAAGATACACTAATCAACTGGGGAAATGCAAATAAAAACTACAATATCACTTTACATTCTTGGTTAAAAGCAAAAAGATAAATAACAAGTGTTGGTGAGGATATGGAGAAGAAGGAACCCTCATTCACTGCTAGGGGGAATGCAAACCGGTACAGCCACTGTGGAGAACAGTATGGAGGTTCCTCAAAAAATTAAAAGTAGAATTACCCTATGATCCAGTAATTCCACTACTAGGTATTTACCCAAAGAAAACAAAAACACTAATAATTTGAAAAGATATATGCACCCCTATCTTTACTGCAGCATTATTTAGAACAGCCAAGATACGAAGGCAACCCAAAATGTCCATCCATAGATGAATAAATAAAGAAGATGTAGTACAGACATACAAAAGAATATTAACCATGGAAAAGAATGAGGGGCATCTGGGTAGCTCAATGGGTTAAGCATCCAACTCTTTTTTTGTAAATTTTTTTTAACGTTTTATTTTTTGAGAGACAGAGCGCGAGCAGAGGAAGAGCAGAGAGGGAGACAGAGAATCCAAAGCAGGCTCCAGACTCTGAGCTGTCAGCACAGACCCTGATGTGGGGCTCAAACCCATGAACGTGAGGTCATGGCCTGAGCCAAAGTCAGACACTCAACTGACTGAGCCACCCAGGTGCTCTAAGCATCCAACTTCCTGAATTCGGCTCAGGTCATAATCTCACTGTGAGATAGAACCCCGCATCAGGCTTCATGACGACAGCACGGAACCTGCTTGGGATTCTCTCTCTCTCTCTCTCTCTCTCTCTCTCTCTCTCTCTGCCTCTCTCCCAGTCATGTGTACACGTGTGCATGCTCATTCGCACTCTCTCTCTCTCACTCTCTCTCTCAATAAATAAATGAACTTTGGGGCACCTGCGTGGCTCAGTTGGTTGAGTGTCCAACTTTGACTCAGGTCACAATCTCACAATTCATGAATTCAAGCCCTGCAACGAACTCTGTACTGACAGCTCGGAGCCTGGAGTCCACTTTGGATTCTGTGTCTCCCTCTCTCTCTGTCCCTCCCAGCTCATGCTCTCCCTCAAAAACAAAGAAACAAATAAACAAAAACTTTTAAAAACATGAGACCTTGCCATTTGTAATAACATGGATGGGCCTAGAGGATATAATAAGTGAAATAAGCCAGACAAAGAAAGACAAATACCATATGATTTCACTCATATATGAAATTTAAGAAACAAAACGAACAAACAAAAATAGAGACAAGCAAAAAAACAACACAAAAACAAAACAAAACAAAACCCAAACTCTTAAATACAGATATTAAACTGATGGTTGCCAGGGGGGAGATGGGTAGGGGAATGGGTAAAATAGATAAAGGAGATTAAAAGTACACTTACCCTAATGACCACTGAGTACAATGTACAGAATTGTTGAATTATTATATTATACACCTAAAATATAACAGTATGTTAATTATACTTCAAAAAAGAAAAAAAAAAAAGAAGAAGAAAGAACACGGGTACTATACAGGTCTCAGCAAAAAAGCTAAAGCTGAATATGACCAGTGGTAACCAGATCTAGAGCAATGGTTCTCAACCCAGACTGCACATTTATGTGAACTGCACATTAAAACCACCTGGGGAACTTTCAAAAATTCCTACAGCTGGAACTCCAGACCAATTAAATCAGAGTCCATAGGAACGGTGGGTCCCAAAGATGTGGAGATCCCAGGAATAGGTCTTTTTTAAAAATCTCCCAAAATGACAATGTACAGGTAGTGCTCTTAACCTACCCATAAATTAAACAGGAAATACAGGAGATAGAGGAACATATTAAATTACTTCAAAAGCAAGTACTCAGCAAATTCCAGGCTGTGGGAAATTGTACAGGACAAACAACCTGCTTTTATCAATAAGTTACAAGGAAAAGAGGGGATTAAGATATTTAAGAGAAATGTTAACCAATTATTACAGTGTTTGGGCCTTATTTCAATCTTGATTCGATTAAATAAACTGTTTTGCTTTGTTTTGTTTTAATCAATCCAGGCTCACAGTTGCTTTTAACTATTGTCTCTAAGAGTCTTCTTAAATCTGGAACAATTCCTTAGTTTTTTGTCTTTCATGACCCTGACACTTTGGAAGATTAGAAGCAGGTTATTTTGTAGCATATCCCTACCCTAGAAATTACAATTTGAGATTGCCTGATTTTCCTAATTAGAGTCAGGTGACACATTTTGGGGGGAGGGAAAACACCACAGAACACTACATCCTTCTCAAAACATATCAAGAGGCATATGATGTTTGCTATTGACTGAACTGTCTCCCCAAAATTCACATGTTGAAGCTGTAACCCCCACAATGTCAGTGCATTTGGAAACAGGGCCTTTAGGAAGGTAATTAACAAGAATATAAGGGGCGCCTGGGTGGCTCAGTCGGTTGGGCATCTGACTTCAGCTCAGGTCATGATCTCGTGGTCCGTGGGTCTCAGAGCCTGGAGCCTGCTTCGGATTCTGTGTCTCCCTTTCTCTTTGTTCCTTCCCCACTCACACTCTGTCTCTCTCTCAAAAATAATTTTTTTTTTTTTTTACCTAAGAAGAACAGAAGGGTGGAGCCCGAATCCAGTAGGACTAGTGTCATTATAAAAGATAGAAACACCCCCAGTAAGCACACACAAAGGCCATGAGGAAACAGCAAAAAGGCAACAATCTGCATGCTGAGACCTCACCAGCCAGCACCTGATATTAGACTTCCACCCTCAATTTCTGTCTTTTAAACCACCCAGTCTGTATGGTATTCCATCATAGCAGCCTAAGCCGACTTAATACAATGTGGTTTGGTCCCATTAACGGCGATGTTATTGTCGAACATTTGGCTAAAGTGGTACTTGCAAGATTTTCCCACTATTGTGTTACTATTTTTCTCTTTGTATGTTTTCCCCTACAGGTTCCTTGTAGGTAGATATCTTGAGATTAGAAAAATATCCTGTACCTTATACTCTTTCTTGCTCAGTAGGTAACTCTTGCCTGAAACAATTATTACAACTGTAGCTACCAAATGGTGATTTTTATAATTCCATCATACTGTCTACATTTATTAAATGGAATCCTATTGTAATAAGTAAGTTTCCCTTCTTCCCATTTATGTGTGTGTTTGTATATATATTCTTTTTATATCATGGATTCCTACTTTATTCTACAGGTTGTAAAATCCATTACTATTTTGTTGCTCAAATTGTCCCAGTTTGGGCCAGTGTGGAGCCTTGAACAGGCTGCCTCTTATGTCTTTGTGACATGTTCTCGCCAATTTTAAGCACTTCCTCACTTTTTGGCACCACAAGATATTCCGTTATCTTTGCATTTTCTCTGCCCCAGCATTGGAATTAGCCATTTCTCCAGGGAGTCTTGTTGCCTTTTACTGATGAATAGTATTCAGAAGGGTCATGGCTTCAAGGCCTTCACAACAGACTGAGTTAAGGAATGTATATGCATATAACACAAACATAACAATTTTAATATTTACCTGTAAACATGTTAAAAACATTTAGTGCATACTGAAGCTACCAATTCTTTTCTCTTATAATTTTTTAAAAAATGTTTATTTTTGAGAGAGAGAGAGAGAACGAACACAAGCTGGGGAGGGCAGAGAGAGGGAGACAGAGGACCCAAAGCAGGCTCCACACTGACAGCAGAGAGCCGGATATGGGGTTCAAACTCACAAACTCAAGATCATGACCTGAGCCAAAGTCAGTTGCTCAACCAACCAAGCCACCCAGGCACCCCCTGAAGTTACCAATTCTAATCTAACTCCATAGAGGTTCATTTCATCCTTTCCCCTTATTTGTAATTCTTTAACAGTGAAAAACCTGATTTTTGTTATCTCCATTATATATACTTGTTTGCTGTAATCTAGAATACGCAGAATAGTTTTGGAGTTCTAACCATACTTGTAAACAAAATTTTACTAACTAGAGTACAGTATTTGTATACAGTTCTTTTTGTCTCTAGTCTTAGGTCTGTTTACAGTTCTTTTTGTCAATAGCCTTATATAGTCAAAATCCTGTACTCCAAAATTACTTAGGTTAGTTCTTTACAAGCATACCCTTCAGTGGGATTGTCATTTAACTGAAATAGTTAGATTCACTTGTTTGTTTGGGATTTTCCTCCCATCTTTGTTAATTTTGAGTATATGACACATGAACTAAGTTCTAATACTCAAAGATTTTCAAAATAGGTAGAATCAGATTAGTGTCAAACCCTATCCCTTCGATTCCTTCAATCTCTACCTCACCCTCTTTATGTTACCAGTCACATTAGTCTCTAGTGTATTTTTCCTATGTTTCCTTTTGCACAAATGAGCAGCTGTGAGTCTATTTTATTTCCTCCTCTTTTCTTCAGAGTAACAATCTATAAATAATTTTTGTTCTCTAAAACATATCCTGGAGATCAATCCATCAGTTCAGAGATCTTCCTTTTTTCCTTTCAGAGCTGTATAGTACCGTTATGTGGATATAACATATTTTATTCAACCACTCTATGCATGAAATTGCAAACAATGATCCATGAATAACTTTACATATGGATATTCATTGTTGACATTGCACCTTCAGGGAAAATCCCTAAAATTGAAACTGATGGGCCCAAAGGCAAATGCATATGCAGGATTCCATTGGATACTGCCAAGTCTCGGGAGGGGCGTGCCCTCTCTTCAGGAATGTATGTGTCTGCTTCCTCACAGCCTAGCCAACAGGATGGATAATTATATTAATTTCTGTCAATCTGAAAACTAAAAAGTGGTATCTCAGTGTATTTAAATTTAAATTTGCATTTTTCTAATTAGAAGTCTGAAATCATTTCCTGTTTAGAGGCCATTTTATATGTTTTGGGGAGAATTATCCCTTACGTATCTTGATCATTTTTCTATCAGGTTACTATACTTTATTCTCTTAATAATGGTTTTTGATGGATAACATGTTTTAAGTTTGATGAAATCCAGTTTTTCTTTTTTTGTTGCTTTTGTTTTTGGTGTCATATTTAAAAATCCACTGCCAAGAATCCAAGGTCAGAAAGATTTATTCCTGAGGTTTTTTATAAAGAGTTAAATGGTTTTAGCTCTTATATTTAGATGGTTGATCCATTTTGAGTTAATATTTGTATATTGTGTGAAGCTGGGGCACATCATTGAATTTTGGACACACTGATTTTCTCCTTAAAGATTCTGTATTGTTACGTTGGGCAGTTATTTTTTGAGGTTTACCTTGCATAATATTTAGTCAGTTCATCCTTAATTACTGAGTATCAGACAGTTCATGGAACTGGGCACTGCAGCTCTTAGAACATGCTGTTAATATTGAGTCTTCAAGAATGATTCAAAATACACAGGAGTAATAAGAGAAAGGACTGATACATTTTACTACCTAAAGATGAAACTTTCTTGCAAGGCCAAAAAACATACAGTCAAGACGGCTAAGGGACTAAAAGAAAGTATCTACAACATATCACATGTATTTGTATGCTGATGTTCATTACAGTGTTATTTATTCACAACAGCCAAAAGGTGGAAACCCAAGTGTCCACCCACAAATAAATGGATAAATACAATGGATTACTATTCAGCCATAAAAAGAAATAAAATTCTGATACACACAGAAAAATATGGATGAACCTTGAAAACATTTTGGTAAGTGAAATAAGCCAGAAACAAAGGGGCAAATACTGTATGATTCCACTTACATGAAATCTTTAGAAAAGGAAAATTCATTAGAGGCAGGAAGTAGATGAGTAGCAACCAGGGGCTGTAATACAGGAGGAAATGGGAAGTTATTGCTCAATGATTACAAAGTTTCTATTTGGAGTGATGAAAAAGTTTTGGAAATAGTGTTGATGCTTGCAAACACTGTGAATGCAATTAATGCCATTGAACTGTAACACTTAAAAAATTTTTTTATTTTGGTATCGCCCCTTCCAATTTAAAGAACTAGGTTGTAACATTTAAAAATTAACCAACTGAATCTAGTTTATTACTCTGGTACACATTATTAACAAATATTTCAAAATCAGGGTCACCGCTATGAATGCCACAGAGACTGATGGTAGGGCTAATTATGACTCCCTGTGGATCAAACGTTAACGCAGAATTCATATGCTATGGCTACTCTGACATCTTCAGGTATCTAAAAGCCTAAAGGTGAGGGTTCATTCTTCATGCATTCCTAAATCTGAGCAAAAATGCAAAGGTAAAGGTTGTTCCCCAAAATGAAAGCCCAATCTGAAACAGTGGTTTATATCCACGTCCCAGTATTTCCTCCTCTATCTCTGTTCCTTCCACTTTAGTATTTTACATCTATCCTCTCAGTCTCAGCTTTTTTTACCCCACATATTATAACTGTCTCCCTCTTCCAAAGGACAGTTTCCCATACTTGTCTGCTAATTCATGCTTATCAGAATACTAAGGACTTCCTTAAAAAAAAAAAAAAAAGGTAAAAATAGTAAAAATATGACAGCTACAATTCCAACAGCTTTTTTACGTATTAATTAGTTCACCATACATTGAATAATGTTTTACATGGGGGCAACCGGACTTTTTTCTGAGCCATTTAGTCAATGTTTAACTCTGGCATCAATACTGGCAGCCCTATGCCACCTTCTAGCAACTTCTCCACTCTACTGGGCAGAAATCTTAGTTCTTCCCTACTTTCTTTGGCAAATATACTTCATTTCTTATCCGATTATGACAACACAGGAGTGAAGAATGGGATCACTGACCCTTTCCAAGTTTACCTGTATTTACCACATTATCTACAACTTGAAAAGAACTTCAATCTACACACTTCTTCAAGAGTAAAGTCTTTGAAGTGCCTTAAAATGTTAAGTTTGTACTCTATTCTCCAACAATGCAATAAAAAATCAATCATACACATTCTCTTGTTTAGAATTTTTTTTTAACGTCCAAGTAAAATAAAAGCCAAAGAGCTTCATTTTCATGTTCAGCACACAATACTCTTTAAGCAAGATTCAGAAATAGACTCTGGCATTTATTCCCAACTGTTGTCTGTTGAATACAATTGTAACCAATCTGTAATCCAAGTGAGACCACAGCTTTACATAAAATGAACAACCCAATCCAAAGGGGCTCACATTTCTAACCTGCTGTCTTAAAAAATGCCCTTCACTCATTCGTTAAGGTTTATTTTCTGTAGAATACCTTGTTTCTTCTACCGATTACCTTAGCTGCTTCTAAGGACACAATCAGGGAAATGGATTCCTCATCAATACATACTAACAAAAACCATGTTTACAAAAACCAATCCTCGACATGAATAAGGATAGGCAAGAAAGCACTAGTTTGGTATATGGACAATAGAAAGGCAAAGAGAGCTGAGGGGTCAAGTTACACAGAAAGCTTAGACATCATAGACCGAGACAGTTTCCCACTTTACTAATCAGGCAACCTAATCCATTGCACGGCCTGCATTGGTACCAGCTGTTTCAACTCTAAGTCAAAAGAAACTGGTATTACAAAGTAATACACAATGGTTT
Organism: Panthera uncia; assembly: GCF_023721935.1. Classification (NCBI taxonomy): domain Eukaryota; kingdom Metazoa; phylum Chordata; class Mammalia; order Carnivora; family Felidae; genus Panthera; species Panthera uncia. The sequence goes on from NC_064810.1 coordinate 128,894,126, forward strand.
TGAAAAGCAAAGGGAAAAATATACAAATCTAAGCCTCGATTAACTACAACTATCACATTCTGAGCCCAACCCCCAAGGAAATCATAGCTCCTACCTCACTTCAAACACTCTGTCACACTCCATGAGTATCTCTAAAACAAATGTTACCTAATAGAAGTCCATGAGAATCCTATTAGCTATAATTAAATATTTTGCTACTTGACACAAATAAGTTTGCTTTACATATCCTAATAATGCTATCCTTCACGTCATAGGTTGACTTATCCTCTATTATTAAGATATCTAACTCATTTGTTTAGTGATAATTGGATCTGAACTGACTTAGAAAACCTTAGAGATGGCAAAAGAAGTACAAAACCACACTATCGTAAGCAGTCTATGTCGGAAAATACCACTTGGTCCTACTGCCTGAAATGCTTGCAGAACATCTCTACAGAAAAGCGGGATCGGGTCCAGACCACACACTCCCTACCTTACCATTCAGGCTTCATTCCTTCTGAGTCTTTTTGTGACATCTCCCTGTGACTTCGCATTAGCTATCCACCCCCTCCCCCTCCCCAGTACTCTACTTCGCTATCACAGCTCCCCCAAACACGTCTTTTTCCCTCCGCTACGTTATCTCAATGGCTACAAGAACTAAGGGTTGCACAAACCAACACTGGCCATGTCAGGCACATACTTGGTTCTTGATAACTGTTAAAAGGATAAATGAATAACTAAGTTAACAGACTTTTTCCTTAACTGTTTCAAGTAACACTATGTCCCTAAAGAAAAACTGTACATTCTTACAATTAAGAATTAATTAATCCCAAAAAGTTCATTAAATCTCTTCTTTCCTGATTTCTATTGGGGGTGGAAAATACTCCTGTCATCCAAAGTAACTAATGAGTCAAAGGAAGATGCAATGATACAACTGCTTTCACTTAAATGTATGTGCTCTATTTGGTCTGCATTATATATAACTGCAGAGTACTTGTATGGTTCTGATACTTGCTCATGAATAATTAGCTTTCTTTCTATTGAAATATATGTTCTCATGAAGAACACAGGTGGAAGGGAAAAGGACAATCTAAAGTCGCTTTAGTCCAGCAAGCTACTTATTCCTCAGCATCTATCTGCATAACAGGTAATTTATATCACTTCATCAGTAACTCACATGCATATTTTTAATTCCTTGCTTCAATATCCAATCCTCTTAATTTATTATCAAAGACACTAAAAAATGATACCATTAGCAATCCCTATCAAAATAACACCAGCATTCTTCACAGAACAAGAACAAACAATCCTAAAATTTCTACGGAACCAGAAAAGACCCTGAATAGCCAAAGCAGTCTTGAAAAAGAAAAACAAAGCTGGAGGCATCACAATCCTGGACTTCAAGCTGCATTACAAAGCTGTAATCATCAAGACAGTACGGTACTGGCACAAAAACAGACACTCAGATCAATGGAACAGAATACAGAACCCAGGAATGCACCCACAAACATATGGCCAACTACTCTCTGACAACGCAAGAAAGAATATCCAATGGAATTAAGACATTCTCTTCAGCATATGGTGCTGGAAAACCAGACAGCGACATGCAGAAGAATGAACCTGGACCACTTTCTTACACCATATACAAAAATAAACTCTAAATGGATATTAAGACCTAAGAAGCCATCAAAATCCTAGTGGAGAAAGCAGGCAAAAACCTCTTTGACCTCGGCCACAGCAACTTCATACTCAAAACATCTCCAGAGGCAAGGTAAACAAAAGCAAAAATGAACTACTGGGACCTCATCAAAATAAATTCTTTCTGCACAATGAAGGAAACAATCAGCAAAACTAAAAGGCAACCGATGGGAGAAGATATTTGCGAATGACGTATCAGATAAAGGGTTAGTATACAAAATCTATAAAGAACTTATCAAACTCAACACCCAAAAACAAAGAATCCAGTGAAGAAATGGGCAAAAGACATGAATAGACACTTCTCCAAAGAAGACATCCAGATGGGCAACCAACACGTGAAAAAATGCTCTACATCACTCATCATCAGGGAAATAAAAATCAAAACAACGAGGTACTACCTCACACCTGGCAGAATGGCTAACATTAACAACTCAGGCAACAACAGGTGTTGGCGAGGATGCAGAGAAAGACGATCTCTTTTGCTCTGCTGGTGGGAATGAAAACTGGTGCAGCCACTCTGGAAAACAGTATGGAGGTTCCTCAAAATATTAAAAACAGAACTGCCCTATGACCCAGCAATTGCATTACGAGGTATTTATACAAGGGATACCAGTGTGTTGTTTTGAAGGGGCACATGCACCCCCATGTTTATAGCTGTGTTATCAACAATAGCCAAAGTATGGAAAGAGCCCAAATGTCCACTGACAGATGAATGGATAAAGGTGTGGTGTATATACATACAATGGAATATTACTCAGCAATCAAAAAAAAATGAAATCTTGCCATTTACAACTATGTGGATAGAACTAGAGGGTATTATGCTAAGCAAAATTAGTCAGAGAAAGACAAATATCTTATGACTTCACTCATATGAGGACTTTAAGACACAAAACAGATGAACATAAGGGAAAGGAAGCACAAATAATATAAAAACAGGGAGGGGGACAAAAAATAAGAGACTCTTAAATATGGAGAACAAACAGAGGGTTACTAGAGGGAATGTGGGAGGGGGGATGGGCTAAATGGGTAAAGGACATTAAAGAATCTTCTCCTGAAATCACTGTTGCACTATATGCTAACTTGGATGTAAATTAAAAAATAAATTAATTTAAAAAATAATAAAAATTTTAAAAAATGATACTATTAAACCCCAAGTGGCCAAAAGTAATTTGGCATGAATAGTAATTTAAGTAAATTTTTAAAAATATTTTTTTAATATTTATTTACTTTTGAAAGAGACAGAGAAAGACAGAGTGTGAGTGGGGGAGGGGCAAAGAGAGGGGGAGGCAGAGAACCCAAAGGAGGCTCCAGGCTCTGAGCTGTCTGCACAGAGCCCAACACGGGTCTTGAACTCATGAACAGTGAGATCATGACCTGAGCTGAAGTCAGTCACTTAACTAACTGAGCCACCCAAGTGCCCCAATAAATTTTTAGTTGTAAAATTACATGGCTTTAGCCCTGAACTGTAAATAACAAAAATATCAAATTATGAAACTTTTACAGGGCATTTTCATTCAAAAAGATGAGCTATTTGTTTTCAAAAGATCTGCAAGAAATATGGTTATTTTTGACATTTTGAAACTTTGAGTTAAAATCAAGTCTAGGGACACCTGCATAGCTCAATCGGTTTAGCATCCGACCTCAGCTCAGGTCATGATCTTATAGTTCATAAGTTCGAGTTCTACATCAGGCTCTCTGCTGTCAGCACGGAACCTGCTTTGGATCCTCAGTCTCCCTCTCTCTCTGACCCTCCCCTACTTGCACTCACTCTCTTTCAAAAATAAAAATAAAAAATAAACATTAAAACAAATTTTTGTTAAGTCTAAAGATCAGGATCCAGCATACTGGTAGTATAAGTTATCACAGTAGTAGTTTGAGGAAGCATAACAGGAAAAGAACTAGTACTAGTAAGAGGAAGAGATGAAGAGTTACACCTTTCACTTGCTAAGCACCAGTAGTGATACTGAGTACTTCTATTACTTCATGTAGTCCTTAGAAAGCTCTTTGAAAGGGGGCATTATTATTTTTCCTCTTTATAAATAAGGAAACTAAAGGTTGAAGAAGTAATTTGCCCAAGATAAAAAGAAACTAACAAAATTAGTAAGCAGTATAGCCAGGAACTAAACCAATATCTACCTTAAAAACCTTTTTTTTTTTTTTTTTTTTAAAGTAAGCTCTATGGGAATGTAAGCTGGTGCAGCCATTCTGGCAAACAGTATGGCGGTTCCTCAGAAAACTGAAAATAGAACTACCCTACGAACCAGCAATTGCACTACTAGGCATTTATCCAAGGGACCCAGGTGTGCTGTTGTGAAGGGACACATGCACCCCCATGTTTATAGCAGCCCTATCGACAATAGCCAAAGTATGGAAAGAGCCCAAATGTCCACCGAGGGATGAATGGATAAAGAAGATGTGGTATATATATACAATGGAGTATTACTCGGCAATCAAAAAGAATGAAATCTTGCCATTTGCAACTACGTGGATGGAACTGGAGGGTATTATGCTAAGCGAAATGAGTCAGTCAGAGAAAGACAAAAATCATATGACTTCACTCATATGAGGACTTTAAGAGACAAAACAGCTGAACATAAGGGAAGGGAAACAAAAGTAATATAAAAACAGGGAGGGGGACAAAACAGAAGAGACTCATAAATATGGAGAACAAACTGAGGATTACTGGAGGGGTTGTGGGGGGGGGGTGGGCTAAATGGGTAAGGGGCACTAAGGAATCTACTCCTGAAATCATTGTTGCACTATATGCTAACTAATTTGGAAGTAAATTTTTAAAAAATTAAAAATAAAATAAAATACAATAGACTCAAAAAAAAATAAAGTAAGCTCTACACCCAGGTGAGGCTTGAACTCACAACACAAAGATCAAGAGTCACATGCTCCACTGACTGAGCCAGCCAGGCACCCCTAAAGCCCTCTTTCTTAATGAATATACTATATGTAAATTAATCAGAAAACCCACAAATTCCAAAGTAAATCGACTTTAGAGAACTAATTTTACTATGGTGGAACGATTTAAAATCGAACAGCAGGGATTCTGGGAAGATGGATGGTGGAGTAGAAAACACCAGCAATCTATCTCCCCACCTAGATAACCACTATACTGGCAAAATCTGTCTGATGTAACTATTTTAGAATGCTAGTATCTGTGGAAGGCTCACAACTTACAAAAGGCTTGGATGGTAAACTGCAATTAATTTCAGTCCATTTCAGCTCTTAGCACAACAGAAGCTACCCATCCCACACCCTTACACAAACACACACATACAGACACACATCCCTCTCCCTCACCCCCAACCTCTGGCAGCCAGCTGTGCACATATTCCTGGAGAGCTTGCACATAACTTATGGAAGCCAGGGTAAGCAAAAAGCACTTGTCCAAATATTGGGAACTCTGTACTATGATCACTGATTATTGCTTATGATCACAGAGGTGCAAAGAGGTGGCCAGCCATTGTTGTTCCACCTCTCTACGTCATTGCAAACCCTTCTCCATCAGGCTGAAGTGACTTCCAGAGGATTTAAAGCTCCAGCAACCATTCTTTTCCCCCATTCATTTTTCTCCTTTCCCCTTTTGAGAGCCAGACACTAAAGACTAGGACATTTAAAAGCAACCATATATACAGAAGAAATTAAAAATCACTGTGAATGCCCAGGGAAATAAATGCACAGGCTCAGAAATGATATACAAAGACCTTAAGTTTATACTCCAGACTGATCACTGGCATAAAAATAGCTTACAACAACTTAAAAAACAAAGCAAAACAAAACAAACAAACAAAAAACATGTAAGAGGAGGCAGAATCTGATTTCTAGAGTTACTACATTATTAGAGTCACATGTCCAGTTTTCAACAACAACAAAAAAATATCACAAGACATACAAAGAAACATAAAAGTATGGCCCATTCAAAGGAAAAAAAATAAACGGAAACTGTCTCTAAAAAAGACTTGACAGACAGGGCGCTTGGTTGCTGTACTCTTAATCTTGGCTCAGGTCATAATCTCACGGTTTGTGAATTCAAGCGCCGCACAGGGCTCAGTGTGGTGTGGAGCCTACTTAGGATTTTGTCTCTCCTTCTCTCTGCCCTTCTCCCACTTAGGCGCTCTCTTTCTCTCTCTCTCAAAATAAATAAATAAACTTTAAAAAAGAAAGGAAGACTTGATAGTGGACCTATTAAACACTTTTTTTTTTTGATGTTTATTTAATTTGAGAGGGAGAGAGAGCACAAGCAGGAAAGGGCAGAGAGTGAGAGAAAGAATCCCAAGCAGGCTCCGTGCTGTGAGCAGAGAGCCTGACACGGGGCTCAATCTCACAAACCATGAGATCATGACCTGAGTTGAAATCAAGAGACCCTAAACCAACTGAGCCACTCAGGCACCCCTAAACAAAGACTTTAAAACAACGATCTTAAAGATGCTCAAAAAACTTAAGATGTGGGTAAGTCAAGAAAACAATGTATGAACAGAAAGGAGATATAAAACCTAAAAAGAAACCAGAAAGAAATTCAGGAGCTGAGAAGTACAATAACTGAAATAAAAAATTCACTAGAGGGATTCAAAGACTGATTTGAGCAGGCAGAAAAAAGAAACAGTGACCTTGAATATATGACAATGAAAATTTAGAATCTGCGAAACAGAAAGAAAAAAGATTGAAGAAAGTGAACAGGTCCCTTATCCACCCAAAGGACAGCATCAAGAGAGGGATACCATCAAGAAAACCAATATGCACATTATGTGAGTCCCAGAAGGAGAATCGAGAAAGGGACAGAGAGAGAGTATCTGAAAACATAATGGCCAAAAACTTCCCAAATATATTTGATGAAACACAAATATAAACATCCAAAAAGTTCAATGAATTCCAAGGACAATGAACCAGAGATACACCCAGCGACAATTGATATTCAAAAACCAAAGACAAAGAGAGAATCTTGAAAGCAGCAAGAAAAGCTACCCATCATATAAAAGGAACCATCAATAGGATAATCACATTTATCATCAGAAACTTTAGAGGCCAGAAAGGAGTGGAACAACATATTTAAAGTAATAAATAAACACAAACACAAACCTACCTCAACCAAAAACCCTGTATCTAACAAAAGTGAGGGAAAAATTAAGATACTTCTCAATAAACGTAAGTTGAAGGAATTCATTACCACTAGAACTGCCTGCAAGAAATGCTAAACAATGACCTGCAAATTGAAATAAAATGACACTAAACAGTAACTTGAAGAAATAAAAATCTCAGTAAAGTCAAGTACATAAACATTTCCAAAAACTAGGATTATTATAACTTTGGTTTGTAATTCCATTTTTTGTTTTCTACATGACTTAAGAGTCTAATAAATAATTATTAGTCTAAAAACTAGTATTATTGCAACTTTGGTTTATAACTCCATATTTTGTTTCCTTCATGATTTAAGACATTAGTATATTTTTTTAATTATGTTTTTGGAGACACACTGTATAAACTGTACTTTGGGGACATCAGCAACAGAAAAGAGGGTGGAGATATAAACAAGCAAAGTTTGTGAATGCTAATAAAGAGAAATTGGTATAAATAGAAATTAGAGTGTTATAACTTTAGGTTGTTAAATGCAATCCTCACAATAACCACAAAGAAAATAACTAGAATATACACAAAAGGCAATGAGATAGGACCTCAAGTATTTCACTATTAAAAAAAAAAAAAAAAAAAAAGGAGATAAGGCAAGACATAAAGGACAAAAAAAGCCAGAGAAGACATCAAAAATAAATGGCAAAATGACAGAAGTCCCTACTTATCAGTCATCCTTAAAAAAGGAAATAAATTCTAAATTATGCTATAGTATGGATGAACTTTGAGGACATTACACTAAATGAAATAAGCTAGTCACAAATATACTGTATGACTCCACTTCAATGATGAACTTAGGCAAATTCATAGAGACAGAAAGTAGAATAGAGGCTGGGAAAACTGGAGAATGAGGAGGAAGTGTTTAACCATTACAAAGTGTCAGCTGGGGTGATGGACAAGTACTGGACATGGCCAATGGTGATGGCTGTACAACACTGTGAATTAACTTAATGACACTGAATTATATACTTAAAAGTGGTTAAAATGGCAAATTTTTATTATACATATTTTATAATTCTTAAAAAATTAGTAACATAAAATACCAAAAACCACTGAACTGTATACTTTAAAAGCAAGAATTGTATGGTCTCTGAATCCGTAGCTCAGTAAAGCTGTTTTTTTCTCAAAAAAAAAAAAAAAAAAAAAATCTAAAAGCTTCTTTTTAAACAAAAACAATCTTGGTGCAAAGAAGATTCTCTCATCCCCTCCCCCCACCCATACCCCCCAAAAATCTTGGATACTGCAAATGATTTTTGGATATTGTGAAAAGGAAAAATAGTGACCATTTAAAACCAATCTGTGTCTAAGAATTTCTCACAAAGTAGGAACACTAAGATTGTACAGTCTTCTAACACCCACAAAACATTTTATAAATTGTGTCACATGACACAAACAAAACCACATAGGCTAAACTACATACATAGGTAGGTTTCTGGCGAGGTGAACCAACAATATTAATAACTTAGTACACATGTGCCACCAGGCTCTATCCTGTTTAATATTTTATCAGAAGCTCAGACAAACACCTAAGTAGCATGCTTATTAAAGATGACATCAACTTAAAAGCTGGAGAAAAATAGCAACCTTGCTTCATAATTTAAATGAGGTTATCAGACTGAACCAACGAGTAGAGGACATATACCACTACCTTCACATTTACAGAAGCACATATATACTTTATTAGAGATACATGTAAAAACCAAAAACCAAAATACAACTACTAAAAGTACCAGATGCTAAGACTCTTAAAATAACAATTCAGAAAATTACATATATAGGGTTGACCTCAAATACCACTTAAAGAGCTATAAAATTGTTCTCAGTGTAATCTTATTGCTGAAAAGATAAACATTATCTTAAAATGAATTATGAGAAGCACAACTTTTAGACCAAGTGAGGAACGGCCCCAGAGTACTACACTTTGAGCTCTGTCCACTGAGATACTGTAAAATGGTTACCTTCCACACTGAACTGTAAATTCCAGAACACGGACTCAAAACAACAGTAACAAAATCAGGCTCCAATGTAGACCAGCACTTAAATATTCCTCATTTGACAAAATAAAAACCAGTACAATCCCAAATCACAATCAGAAATCATATTTCTCTTCCATACTTATAATGCATGGAAATGATACAGAAGGTTCTAAATGCTATTAAACATTTGTACCTAAGGGCTAATTCTAATCCATTTTTACTAGAGCAATACAAATTTCAAAAATGCATTTACCTCTGGAGGCCAACAGAAATCATATAAAAAATACTCAACTTGACAGAAAAAAACAATCCTCTTATTCCTAAATAGCATATGTATATGTTTTAATGTTTATTTCTGAGAGAGAGACAGAGCTTGAGCTGGGGAGGGAGGAAGGAAGACACCTTCCTCCTTCCAAGAGGAAGAGGGAGACACAGAATCCGAAGCAGGCTCCAGGCTCTGAGCTGTCGACACAGAGCCCAACCTGGGGCTAGAACTCATGAACCATGAGATCATGACCTGAGCCCAAGTGGGATGCCTAACCGACTAAGCCACCCAGGTGCCCCGTATATTTTTTAATTAGACTAGTCGTGTTTAATGATTTTTAAAAAATGAAATCCTGCTGTTTTTGGAGTCAAGAATAAGAAAGAGTTTAATGTAATAAGCCCATCTCTGCCGTCCAACTGCCCACAAGTAATGTTAGCTGTTTCTGTATATACTATCAGCTATTGTCTACAGGTAGGTTACAAGTATTTGTTTTTTGTTTTGTTTTTAATCACAAATAGGAATACATAACTACAATTGTTTTTTTCACTCAATACATCTTGGACTTCATCGTATTTCACCACATATATTGACCTGCCTCATTTTTTTTTTACTGCATGTAACTGGCACACAATATCCTATCAGTTTCAGGTATATATAATGATTTGATATTTTTATACATTAAGAAATGATCCCAGGGGTACCTGGGTGGCTCAGTCAGTTAAGCGACCAACTTTGGATCAGGTCATGATCTCACAGTTCATGAGTCTGAGCCCCACATCTAGCTCTCTGCTGTCAGCGCATAGCCCACTTCAGATCCTCTCCCTCTCGCTCTGCCCCTTCCCTGCTCTCTCTCAAAAATAAACATGAGAAAAGATATGACCCCAATGGTAAGTCTAGCTATAATATGTCACAAAAGTTATTAAAATATTATTGACTGTATTCTCTATGCTGTTCACACACACACACACACACACACCCATGCACAAATCTCTTTGTACGCTTGTGCAAGCACAGGTATAAGATATATTCCTATCCGGAGGGCGCCTGGCTGGCTCAGTCAGAGGAGCATGGACTCTTGACTCTTGATCTCAGGGTCATGAGTTCAAGGTGTGTGTGGGGTGTAGAGATTACTTAAATAAATAAAACTTAAATATATATATGTATATATGTGTATATACACATATATATATGTAAAATGTATATTCTCCTATCTAGTACCCAGAATATGTAAAGAGTCTTAAAACTCAACAGTAAAAACAAGTAACAAAATTACAAAATAGACAAACGGTTTCATTAAACATTTCTCCAAAGATATGCAAGTGACCAATAAGCACATGAAAAGATGCCTGATATCATGAATCAGTAGGAAAATACAAATCAATACCAGAAAATACCATTTCATACCCCTCAGAATAGCAATGAAAGGAAGGAAGGAAGGAAGGAAGGAAGGAAGGAAGAAAATAACAAATGTTGGAAAGGAAGTGGAGAAACTAAGTGGAACTCTCATACATTGCAGGTGGTAATGAAAAATGGTACAGTCTCCATGGGGGTTCCTCAATAAATTAAATCTAGAATTACCATATAATGTAGCACTTCCACTGTAAGTATACACCCAGAAGAATTTAAACAGGATGCCTGGGTGGCTCAGTCAGTTTAGCAGCCAACTTCAGCTCAGGCCATGATCTCCCAGTTCATGGGTTCAAGCCCCAAATCAGGCTTGCTGCTGTCAGCACAGAGCCTGCTTCAGTTCCTCTGTGGCTCTCTTTCTCTCTGCCCCTCCCCCGCTCACACATGCATGCTCTTTCAAAAATAAACATTAAAAAAGTAATTTTAAAAAAATAACTGAAACATATATTCACACAAAAACTTGCACATGAATGGTCACAGTATTATTCACAATAGCCAAAAAGTAGAAATAACTCAATGTCCATCAAGTGATTAATGGATAAACAAAATGTGGTGTATCCACACAATGGAATATTCGACCAAAAAAAAAAAAAAAGAATGAAATGATACATTCTTTAACACAATTGAATGTTGAAAACATGCTAAAGTGAAAGAAATCAGACAAAAAGTCACATTTTCATGATTCCATTTACACCAAGTACCAAGAATAGGCAAATCCGCAGAGACAAAAAGACAATAGCAGTTGTCAGGGGCTGGGGATAGGAGAAAACACAAAGTGATTGCTAATGGGTAAGGGGTCTCTTATTGGGATGACAGGAATGTTCTGGAATTAGACTGATCCATAACTTTGTGAATATACTAAAAACCACTCAACTATATGCACTTCAAAATGGCAAATTTTATGGTATACAAATTGTATCTCAAAAATAAAAACCAATAAATGACAGGATCTGCAAAATATTTTAATTTACGCCAGACTGTAGCTAACTTTGGATCTAAAACTATGCATCCAGAACACAGATTTAGTTGGAGACTGATTTCAAACACTTCTGGGACCACAGATGGAATAAATTCCCAAGTGGAGAAGATGTAGAAATGAAAGCTGTAACTAAGGAGCCAGGTGAGTGAGCCCAAGAGAATGATCACCAGAGGCACAGCTCCTTTCAACTGAACTGCTGTCAGCCAAAACAATTACAACTGTACCCAACTCTAAGCAAATCCAGTCCTTTTAAGAATAGATCTTTACTACAGAAAAATGGAGGAGGGATAGGGTCACCATTTACTTCAAAACGATTTAAGAAACTAAAATCAAACATGATGTAGGAAGATCCTAAAATAAAATGCAAAAAGTTAATAAATACACCTCATTTCTCCTAATTTCATTACAAATGAGTAACATAACCACACAGAAACAGGGAAAACGAGAACTAACCCAAGTAACTTTGGAAAACAGATTTTGTGCACTGTACAGCTAAAGACAAATATACTCTAGTTTTTAAATGTGTCTCTCACAGGGAAATAGGTTAGTCATTCTGAAACTACGTGTGTGTGTGTGTGTGTGTGTGTGCGTGCGCGCTACAATTGAGCAGTAAGTAAATATACTATGGATAAGAACCAAGTTTCTCACCTTTGAAGAAGGAAGTAACAGGGGAAAAAGCAAAGGGAAAAAAGTCTAGAGTGAATCCTGAGGTCATGGTTTTCAGTTTCTATAGATGGATAGATAAGGAAATAAAAATATATGTATGTACATACACCTACTTGCTAGCTCTATCTACAGAGAGAACCGAGAAACAATATACCGAGTCCTGCTGACACTCAGATCTTGGTTTCTAGATACCATTCTCTACTAAAATGAAGATGCTTTCCTTGGAGAAATGACTGATTGTGTGTGTGGCTGGTATAAAGAGAAACACAGGAGATGTACCTGAAACATCTTCTGGTGCCAGAAAGTAAACTGGAAGTCACAAAATGATGGGGGCATTGTAGAAAGAACACAGGAGCAAATTTAAAAGTGTTCTCAATAACCAAAGCTGGAATGATCTGAGCAACAAAATACTAAATTTTAACCTACACTGTAAAATAAATATCCATAAATCCATGTAAATAAATAATTGGATAATAAATGGAAGAAAAGGGACAGTTCTTCCTTAGCAGAAATCCAGTTAATATGGGGCACCTGGGTGGCTCAGTTGGTTAAGCATCCAACTCTTGATCTTGGCTTAGGTTAGGATCTCACAGTTCATGAGATTGAGCCCCGCGTTGGGCTCTGCACTGAGAGTGAGGAACCTGCTTGGGATTCTCTCTCCCTCTCTCCCTCACCCTCTCAATCACTCACTCTCAAAAATAGATAAATGTTAAAAAAAAAAAAAAAAAAGAAATCCAATTAATAAATATAGAAGGGATGAAAAAAACAAAACCATCATTAAGCAAACATAGTAGTAGTAATGGAGGCCAGCAAGTAACACTGATAGATGCAAAAACTGACCCATGAAACATATGATGAGATGCAAGATACCTGCAGTTTCAAAGCACCTCCTCACAAGAGGAAAGTACTAATTACAAAGAAATGATTACATTACTAAGAAAATATTACATTCATTATTAATTACAAAGGAAAAAGCAGTAACCTTACAGTGGAGAAACCTGGTAGATACCACCTTAACCTTAATTATAGTCAACATGATCAGGCATAAGACATACTAATCATGAGTAAACACCAGACAAATCAAATTGAGGGCCATTCTAAAAAAATACCTGAGAAGTACTCTTTGAAAGTGTCATGATGAGAAAAAAAGACCAGAGAATTTTATAGATGGAAGACTAAAAAGATATAATAAACTAAATGCAAGGTGGAATCCAGAATTGGATCTCAGACCAGAAAAAGGATAGCTTATAAATGTGAATTTCTTGGTTTTGATCATTGCACTATGATTATATAAGATGTTAACACTAAAGGAAATTTGGAAAAGGGTTAATGAAAACTCTTTATACAAATTTTGCATCTTTGATGTAAGTCTAAAATTATTTCAGTTAAAAAGTTTAAAAGATTTTAGAAACATCTCTGAAAGTAAAGCAAATCTTTCTTCTATAATTAGAAGTTAAACAAACAACACTTTAACAACAGATAATTACACATGGGAAGAATTTGTTGTTTTTTTTGTTTTTTTTTTTTTGACTAAAAGGTGGGCATGATACTCCATATACTGATATATTAGTTTGTAGAAATTATTCCAAGTTCTGAAACAAATTTGGTACAAAGATTGGAGAAGAGGTATAATATCATCTATGTATTTTTAAAAATCTTTCCTTTTTTTTAATGTTTATTCCTTGTGAGAGAGCACAAGTGCACACAAGTGAGCAGGGGAGAGAGAGAGGGAGAGAATCCCAAGCAGGCTCCATGCTCAGCACAGAGTCCAACATGGGGCTTGATACCATGAATTACAAGATCATGACCTGAGTAGAAATCAGAGGAGTCAGACTCAACCGACTGAGCCACCCAGGCGCCCCAACATCTGTCCATTTCGTTGTTACCTTAAACTAAACATGCAGCTACAGTTTTTTAAAGCTTTTAGCTAGCAACAATTATTTTACTAGTAATATCAGAATAAAAAAAAACAATAATAAACTTGTACTAGCCAGTAATTTGACCGTGGAAACATGGTTGATTCCTTCATTCCGTCTCCTAGTTCCTCCATATGGCCAATGGCATTCTTTTCACATAGCAGTTAACTGGTAGGCTTAATTTTACAGGCTATGGCAACCAAACCCTTATGAAATCAAAGACATGACTGCAGCATCCTTCACACCCTATACTTAATGGACCTAAATGGCTACAGGTACAACAGAGAACCATGTAAGCCATTAAAAGCAAGTTGTGGTCAGATACAATTTAGTATCATCAAAAACTATCAACTTTGGGGTGCCTGGATGGCTCAGTCAGTTAAGTGTCCAACTTCAGCTCATATCACGATCTCACAGTTCAGGATTTCGAGCCCTGCATTGGACTCTGCACTACCAGTGTGGAGCCTGCTTGGGATTCTCTCTCTCTCCCTCTCTCTCTGCCCCTCTTCTACTCATTCTCTCCCCCTCCCAAAAATAAATAAATAAACTTAAAAAAAAAAAAAAAGCTACCAACTTTGAATCCTACAGGTTTAAGTTGAATGAAAATTTTTCTGCTGCCACAAAATGTACTCTATTATCACTTATACATTATTTTCCATTTTAAGTGGTTTTCCTCAAGTTATTTAATTTTTCTAACCAACTATTTAATGAATGTTGTTTAAATCATCTTAGTTTAATATGAGAAACAGGAAGAATGTTATTTATAAATTCCACTGCCATACAAGAAAAACTAGTAAGAGTCCAACAAATAGTTCAATAAACTCAAACACCTTTATCCATTAATCTCATATTTTTTTAAGTTTATTTATTTTGAAAGAGAGAGAGAGCACGCACACAAGCTGGGGAGGAGCAAAGAGAGGGACAGACAGAATCCCAAGCAAGCTCTGAGCCATCAGCGCAGAGCCTGATGCAAGGCTCAAACTCACAAACTGAGATCATGACCTGAGCTGAGCTGAAGAGTCAGACACTTAACCGACTGCACCACCCAGGTGCCCCAATTAATCTCATGTTATATGGGGATGTTAAAGTATAGGGACACAAAACCAATTTTTTCCTTAAAAGAAAGAGACACCAACAAAGAACTACTTAAAAATGAGAATGCTACACAACTACGTATATGTAAACATGGTGAAGCTATGGCTAGATGCATTTTCAAGGTTATGGTCCTTGTATTAGAATTGTAAATATATGTATTCTGTCGCTAGCATGAGAGAGCTAGTGGTAATGTCTTCAACTTTACAAAACAGTAAAAAGTGGGACAACTGGGTGGCTCAGTCGGTTAAGCGTCTGACTTTTGGTTTCAGCTCAGGTCATGATCTCACGGTTTCTTGAGTTTGAGCCCCACGTCAGGCTCTGCACTGGCGGCATGGAGCCTGCTTAGGATTCTCTCTCTCTTCTTCTCCCTCTGCCCCTCCCCCACTCATGCTGTGTGTGTGTGTGTGTGTGTGTGTGTGTGTGTGTGTGTCTCTCTCTCTCTCTCTCTCAAAATAAATAAACTTAAAAAAAAAAAAGTGAAAAGGTACTTATACAAAAAAAAGCCACCTAATGAAGACCTTAATAAATAAATCTGAGGAACAGTTCTGACTTCAGAGAGGAGTCTATTTGAAATATTATAAATAGGTAAAAAGGGAAAGGACATTATAGACACAGGTCTGGCATTTTCCATAAGAAGTCAACTCCCAACACTTCAGCCTTGATTTCAAAGAACAGTAAAATTGCTTTCAAACAGTAAAAGGTCTTAGAGCAAGTGAAATTATGAGTTTAACCTCACTGATTAGTAGGTAAAACTTTTAATCCAAATTTCAATATTTTTACCTACTGCTAATTACAAATCATGAAGTACTCAAACGCCACAATCATAATGTGATGCAAACATGACAGAATCATTAAGATTATAAAAGCTACTATAGGTTTTCCAGGCATTCCACTCATCTCTCAGAAAAATATAAGAAGCCCTGATATTTGGGGCGCCTGGGTGGCTCAGTCGGTTAAGCAGCCGACTTCGGCTCAAGTCATGATCTCACGGTCCGTGAGTTCAAGCCCCGCATTGGGCTCTGTGCTGACAGCTCGGAGTCTGGAGCCTTGTTTCAGATTCTGTGTCTCCCTCTCTCTGACCCTCCCCCGTTCATGCTCTGTCTCTCACTGTCTCAAAAATAAATAAACGTTAAAAAAAAAAATTTTTTTTTAAATAAAAAAAAAAAAGAAGCCCTGATATTAGAAGTTGTTTTATAGACAAATGACAAAAATAATTTCTTCGTATCTTATTCATGAACCAAAGTAAGGAAAATTGGCATTTGCTGAGCAGCCCTTTCATGCCAGGCACTTATACACCTTGCCCTATTTAATCCTAACAAGCCTGAAGTAGAGTCACCATCACCCCTTTACAAGTGAGGAAACCAAGGCTTAGAAGAGTTAACTTCCTGGCGTCTGGTTGAAACAATTTTTCTCGACCTCCGCACCACTGACATTTGAGGCCTGATAATTCTTTGTTGGGGGGTGGAGGTAGAAGGGACTATCTTGTATACAGTAGGATGTTTACCAGCATCCCTGGCCTCTACCCACTGGATGCCAGTAGCACCCCCCTAGTTGTAATCAAGATATCTCTAGACATGGCCAAATGTCCCTGGAGGGCAAAATCACCCCCAAATGAGAACCACTAAGTTAAACTGAAGAAGCCAGCACTTTCATTCAATGGACAATGGCCACATGCCAAATTCTATTCAAGATGAATTAGGGACAACTGAAGGTCTTTGCCCTCAAGAGCTCACTTTGAGCCCTGGTCTTCGAGCCCAACTGGTGTTCAATACTCTGCTTGGCCTGTCCCCAACTCAGCTAACTCCTCCAAGTGGTACCTCCCTCCACTCACCCATTTAGGCTGGCTTAACAGCCTGGACTCATGTGACTCAACCTTCTCCTTTATTTCCTGTATCTAGTTACTACCCAAGTTGTGCTGGGTTTTCCTAAGAGTAAAATGTCTCTTTCATCCATCCCCACTCTCCATTTCCATCCTTCTAATATAAACACAAGCCCATCTCCCCTCTATTTTCCTACCAACAGATCAGAAGGAACCAATCTCTCTTGGTCCCTCAAACGAATGAAGGATATACATCAAGTTCATAACTGAACTACCTCTAAGGGTAGGGGGCTGGCAGACCTCAAACAGCGGTGGGCAAAGACCACACCCTCTTTCTCTGGAGTGGGAACAGAAACTGGAATTTCCCATCTGATCATGGACACTTTCACAGTCAGATGTCAACTCTCAGTAAATAGCAAACCCTGACAAGCATTAAGAAAAGAACATAGCAGAGATTGTTTTGCATGCCATTAAAAAGTGGTTTGCGTGCTATTTCTGGCACTTGTGCCATGAATGGCTTTTGCCGGTTCTTAGGGAATGTACAATTGACATTCAACAAAGAGGAGGGAGGTGATTCCCAGAGAAAGTTTGATCCAACTAGCCTTTCTGCCTCTCCCAATATATAAACTCTGATGAAGGTGGGTAAAGCAAACATTCCACTATGAAAAGTCTAGATGGTCAAACAATATCTGGTGAAATAACTGCAAAGGCACATAAAGATATATTCACAACATACATGAATATACAGCAACAAGAGGCTTATTTATGCTGCATTTGATTTAAGATGAGAGGAAATCCAAGACCTGTTCTAAAGTTTATCTCTCCCTTAAGCAGGGAACAGAATTTTATTGCATTAATGATCATTAGGAAATGCTTTATGTTTTTTAACTTTAAGATCCCAAAATCAGGATAACTTTAAATCCAATATCTGAAATTCACAACCTAGTCAAAAGTTTTAATTTATACTTCACAGTTTTTAAAAAGCAATATTCAAGAAAATTAGGATGGCTGACATCCTGAATATTTCTGCTTCCATTATTATTTGAGTTTGCCTATAAAGTGGCAAATATATTTAGTGTGAGGATCCTACTGCAATTCCAACTTTGTCAGGTTGTTCATTTTAAGTAAATAAATAAGTGACAATAATTTCTACAAGGATGTCTCAATGTCTCAGAGTTTCCAGAAAGAATAAAGACACATCATGCATGTCCTCTTGGGGGGCACCAGTTTAAGACAGCACCTTTATGAAAGGATCAATGTCTTAATTAAGCAATTATAATTAACAGGTAATATTAAATAATTCCAATTCACACATTCCCTATTACCTGAAGCAGAAAGAAAAAGCAGGGATTGAACTTGAATTATATGCCCAGTTACAGCCATCTTAATGTGATGCTTTTGACCTACACTATTACTTTCTATTACTTTCTTTCTGTCTATAACCTATGATATGATATCCTTAAAACATTTCACTCAAATTTCTTCTAAATGTATCCAATAAGCTTAGCCTAAATCAATCTAATTCAACACAATTTGAGTAATTTCCTTGTAATTCTAAGATGTACGCCTTTGTCAACAGTAACTCAAAAGCCTGAAGATGGAAGACATAATTAGCAAATGCATATAAATACCAGCCATAAAAATTCAAAAGGAAATGCAATGTGAATTTAGCCTCCCATTTCTTTTCAGAGAAATCCTTTCCTGTACAACAGGATGGCATTAATCTAGAGCTCCCCCAATCAGTTTTTACTTTACTACCTTTTACCAACACTTGTCCATATGAAAATCATAAAGATAACCTTGTCACAAGTGACTCCTGAAATCACTATAAAAAGAATGTGTCTTTTAACAAAGTAAATATGGGCGGACCTTTTGAACTGACCCTTAAGAGTTAAGATGCTACAAGTAACAACACTGTAATTTAAAATTCACACCAGCTAACTTTACCATCAAGCTATGGTATTCTTTCCAGCTTTAGAACAAAATACAACCTTGTTAAACATATTATGGTTAACCAAGATCTCAAAAGAAAATCAACCTTGAGCCTCAAGGGGTATATTCCTAGGAGACTATTTTGATTGATACTGCTGCAGTTAACAGCTCAATTCCGCTGACATTAAATGAATGATAAAAACATTAAAACAAATCAAGTATTTAGAGTTCAACTGTCAGAAAGCTACTGCTTACAAATAATCTGTGTAGCATCCTTTCTCTGGGTTAAATTACTACATTTTATAAGATGCTGTTATATAAATAAATCTCTTTCAGTTTCTACTCTTTTCTAGAAATATTAAGAATATTACTTTATTGACAAAAGTGCAAACAAAATTATGTTTTCCACACCTAAAGGTATAAAATATTTTTATAACCTGGCTTCCTATTTCTAGTTACAGGAAGGCAATTAAGGTGGTTTCCCGTCTGTTTTACTGGCAGTTCCTCCAACTATCCTTATCCTAACATACAATCTTTTCTTGAGGCATTCTTAGATGATTAACAATTTGACCAAAAACTATTTTTAAAGTAACGAGTAAATAAACATACTATCATTTTCAAATGCTAAACAAAGAGATCAAAGGAATTTATTCTAGACCTATACCAGCCCTGCCTATAGCTATAAACATGTCCTAAAATCTTGAAGATTATTACATTTCTATCCACTAGTCAAAGAAATATTTAAGGCTCTATTAGTTTCCTGTACATTAAGTTTATATTTTTCTATGAAAAAGACCAAATTTATTCAAAAGAAAAAAATCCATTAGTGGGAAAAAGAAACTATTTGCAAAATTCTCCAGCTAGAAATATCTTTTCTAATAAGCCATTCTTTTAAACACAAATAATTAATTTTTTTTTAAATCAGGAAAAGAGCCATTTACCTGTACATCTCAAACTCCTAGGTGGTATCTGTTTAAATTCAAAATAAACATGCAAAGAGGAGTTTCAAACATGCAAAAGGAGTTCTACAAATAGATGTCTAGTACCAATCTCTGAAACTCCAGGAAATTAACACTTCAAGTACCTCCAGTGACTGGCAGGAAATATTCAGGAAGCATCCTGGAAGCTAAGGCTCAAAACCGGTTAAGCTTTGCTGATACAATTTAAATGAGACATGGGATAAAGGTCCAGAAGAATTGAAACTGAAGTGCCAAAGAAAATTTACCACCATTGTCGAAAGGAACCACAAGGATGAAGTCATTCCCCCAACAACCATTGTAGACAATGCACACTACCTAAGAACCTCCATGCTAGTGGCCTCTGGGAGCCACCATCAATTCTTCCCTATACATTCCTAGAGATGTAATTTATCTACATACCAACTAGAGGAGTCAATCACTCATGCATGCTAACCATATGTCAACCATCATTCTGGGCACTTCACCTACCAGGCTTCATTTATTCCTCACATCAAACCTCCAAGACGGCACTATCCCATTTACAGATGGGAAAACTCAGAAGCATAGTAACTCATCAGATTTTTTTTTAGAAGAGGAAAATGTTACCAATCAGGATTCAAATCCAAACCTGTCTCCTTCCACACTGGCCCCTGGTTTCTTGCTGGAGCCCCAACTTTCTCTACAGAATTAAAGCTATAACACTGTAGAAAATCCTGTACTTAACTCACCCATCCCCTAACTAATAATGGCAACTTCACAGAGCCACTACTACTCTTCCTCTCAACATTCAACTCTTATGACAACATTAATGCCAGATGGCATACTAGCGGACAAACACTGGGTTAGGCTATTTATAACAATTATTTATTGAGCACTTATGATATGTCAGATATTGTTCTAAATGTTTATAACCTCATATGGTAGGTTTTATCAATACCCTTATTTTATAGATGAAGAAACTGAAGTACAAAAAGCTTTAATAATTTGCACAAGGCCAAATTATGCTAAGTGGGGATTTGGCATTCAAGTCAGTTTGCCAAGCTCCGCAGTGCATGCTCTTAAATACCTTCTTCTCTCCCTAGAGGTTTCTGATTTTACCGTCTTAACTACGTAAGCTAAGTATCATCAGTCCTAATTTATAGATGAGGAAACAGAGGCTAAAAAAGGTGAAATACAGTTGACCACTGAACCCAGGTTTGAACCGCATGTGTCCACTTACATGTAGATTTTATACAGTAATGTGAATGTATTTTCTCTTCCTTTTAATTCTCTTAACATTCTTGTTTCTCTAGCTTACTTTCTTGTAAGAATACAGTATATACTGTGTTAATCAACCTTATTATCAGTATGACTTCCAGCCAACAATAAGCTGTTAGTAGTTAAGTTCTGGGGGAGTCAAAAGTTATAGTACATTTTTAACTGGGGGGGGATGGCACCCTTAAACAGCACTTTGTTCAAGGGTCAACTGTAATCTGCTTAAAGTCACACAACTTTTACGGGTTAAGGCATGATTTGAATCCACTTTTTTTTCACACTCCCAAGATGTTACTACACCATGTCAAGGGAAGATACAAACTATAAAAAAGGAAAGCAATGATATTCTATGTATTTCAAAATAGCCCACTGAAAACTCTAGATTTATACAAATTCTCCTTAAAGATGTTTAACTATGAAAAAAAATTTTATGGCAATGAGAAACTGCCAAAAATGGCCTCTTAATTATTATGAGGCCATTTTAGGCTTCTAAAATACAATAAAACCTTTAAGTTTTTAAGAACTGTATAATCTTTTATTATGAGGCCACATAATACACTCAGTCAGACACAAGCATGCACCATGCTCCCATCTCACAACCACTCCCTCACGTCAATAGACAATATGAGAGTCATCTTTATTAGTCATGCTCCTTTTCCTAAGAGATGAAGAAACAAAAGCAACATCTAAGAATACACCTACTTTAGGCTACTCTCTTAAATCTGTTATCATTCTGAAAGCAGAAGTTCAAGATACAGATGTTATTTAAAATACAACTACCAAGAAACAGGTACATGAATGAATGCATTTAATATTCTTTGTCTCTTGTGAAGAAAGGATTTGCCTTTCTGAAATCTGTAAACCAAAAAACAAAGAAGAGAAAGCCTCAGAAAAGTGATTCGTCCATACCACCAGACAAAAACATTACTGCTTTCAAATGCTGTTTCTAAAGACCCAATTAGATAGTATAACTCCTCTGCAGTTAGGTACTTTGGTATTTCAGAAAATGTCTTCCACCAGTTATCCATCCAGAGTAAAACTGAGCAATATAATCGTGACTCTCTTATTTCCCACATATCCTAGGGGTCTCCGGCAGCAAAACAGATTATGCGTATAAGAAACATCTATTCTAAACTACCCGTCCTACTTACGGCAATCAAGCTTACATTCTCAAAAAACGAAAAAACAAGTGAGGAAGCAACCCGTAAGCTCCACTGCAGCTCCTTTGTACCAGATACAGATTTTTAAAAAAAAAGGATACAAGAGGACACACTGTAATCTGTAAGTATCTTTTATAGCATCTTGCAGACCAGGGGGAGGGAAAAAAAGACTATCGCACACAAGACCATCCAGAGAATAAGTGTGGTTGTTTCAGAAGGAAAAAAACAATATCCAGAGCTGTTCAATGCTTTTGAAAAACAACCAGTGCGTGTAATGAAGAGGATTAAATATTTTAATGAGGCCAAAGGAATCAAGTAACATGTGAATGATAATTTAGTGGTCCAAAGTGTAGTGGACAAATTCTACCATCAACCTCCTTCCTAAATGATGCTTTGAAATAGGGAGGAACTTCAAGAAAGGAAATCACCTCGTAACATTCCATTAAATTCAGAGTTGTGTGTGTGTGTGTGTGAGCTGAAAAACAAATCTGCGTTAATAAAAAACTGTTTTCGTTCTTACAAGCGAATCCAGTCACAGACCATTATCAAGTCTTGATATGCAAATACAGAGATGCAGTCCATCCCTTCCCTCTCCATTTCCACTTCCCTTCCAGTGATTCCTTTCAAATAGCTATTTAAACAAGCACAGATGCTATCTGAAATGAAAACTTCCCTTCCATTCCCTAAGCTAAAGACAGTAGCTTTCTCAGGAAAGCAGAATAAAGCTCAGTCAGCCCACAGCACCTCGAATCCCGAAATGCCCTGTTCCAAAATAAAAGCGAGTATCCTAAGAAAGTAATTCCTTGTAGACTTCACAAAGGAAAAATAAAACAAAATCTGGAAAATAAAAAGGTGCAAACAGGCAACTAAAAGCAAACCACCACACCCTCAACTCCGCGGTGCAACCCGTCTGCCAGGGGCCTTTACCTTCATTTTCCATCGAAACTGCACTTGGGTTGATGGCTACAAAGTCTTTAGTGTCAGCCGTGGCCACACTGGGAATAGAGAGCAGAAGGGGACAAGGAAGAGAAGCCCCCGGAATCCCAGGCTGTCACCCCCTCTCCCGGCCACACGTCCCACGGCTGCTCCCACCACCCCTAGCAGCAGCATCTGCAAGAGAAACCAGGAGAAGCGGCGCTGACGACAGAGAGGGCGAGGAGGGGGACCCCCGCCCCGCCACCACCTCAGGAGCCCCCAGATCGCGCGCCCACCCCCTCGATCGCCCGCAACGCCCCCAGCTCACGCCGGCGGGGCGGCGCCCTAGAGACACTCCCAAGCCGGGGTATCCCCAGATGCCCCTTCCCTTAGGACCTGGAAGTTTCTGGAAATGGGAAGCAATAGGTAATACTGGTGCCCTCCCAAAGCCCCAGACTCCCTTCCTCCGGGCTGCGGGGACTCACCCGCGGGGCTCGCGGGAGCGCCCCGCGCGCCTGGGGCGAAGAGGAGTGGCTCGCCGAGCGGCGGCGCCAGGCGGGAGCCTACTCCCGGCGTGAGGAAGGAGCGAACGGGAGGGCGGTCGGGGAGGGGAAAGGAGAGGAGGTGAGGGGACCCGTCACGGTCGGCCCGGCCGGCTCGGCGCGGCCGCGCTGGTCTGCTCCCGCCTCCGCCTCCTGCGCTCGGCCCCTCCCCGCCGCCCCCCGCCCCAGCACGCCCCGCACTCCCGGGCCCGCCGTGGACCGAGCTTTGTCGCTACTACTTCCGCTGCGAGACGAGGGCGCGCACGCGTACTGGCACGCACAGGCGCAGACGGCGGAAATGAAGCGAAGGCCGAGCGGTCCGCCCCGAAAGGGCTCTGGTTGGGTGCGGAGCGCTACCGGAGGAGGGCGTGCGGGGCCGGTGGCCCGCCCCGGCCCTACCTGCCTTGTGGAGATTCCTCGCTGACCCCCGGGAACGGTGCCCGCCCGTTTCTACGCACCCACTGGGCGCGAGGGTCGGAGACCCGCCCGCTCCCCAGCCCCGGCCACACATTCTCAAGAGGCAGCCGTGGGGTCGGGCCAAGCGGGCAGGCTCGAGCATGCTCCCCGTCCCGGAGGTATTTGAGCTCCCTCAACAAAGGCGACTTAGGAAGCCCCTCCCGTCGGGGTGGCCGTCACAATCTCGGCAGACGACGCGAGGACCTCCGAGGGAAGGGGCGAACGCAGAGAGACTCTGGTGTTCTCACTGGTACTTCCCACCCTCACTTGCAGACCCCTGTACGGCCTCTTTGCTCTGACTGCGGGAGGAGGTCATCGCCGGGCGACTTCCCAAAGTTCTGTCCCGATGAGGGATCTGCTTCGGTGCCTGTATGTAATGAGAGGCAAGGATCAGCCCCAGAGCTCAAGGGAGGGCTCAGCCTTTTTTACTCATTTCAAGTGTGTGGAACTCGAAAGATTGGAACAACTAGAAATTGAGCGTCCAGAGATAGAAGCCGAAGAACGGGCGTTGCCTTCGGCCACTGGCTGTGTTTTTTTGCCAGCATCTAATCCAGATCCCCCAATAAGTGATTTTTATAGATGGTTGATGTTACTAAACCTTAGTAAACCAGGCACAGGAAACTAAACTGAAGCCCTCTCGCACCCAAATCCACTAGAGGGCAGGGCTACACCTGCTGAGTTCGACCGCATCCTCCACAAAGAACTGTCTAGAGACCGCAGAAGAAAAGTCCTCCCTTGTGTGCTAGAGATATTTCTCTCCATCAACACGTATTCTCTTTAAAAACTTGCCCCTTATCTCAGGTCCTGTGACACTTCCCAGTATGTTCTCTGACCACATGTTCAACGTCAAAATAAGCAAATGGACCGGGTTGCCTGTCTTCCCTGTTTAATCCCAAGTAAGTGAAACTAGTCTAGGATCAAAAGTCCTGGACAGTTTTCTAGATTTACTTTTCAATTAAGAAACATTGAAATTTTATTCAACGAAGTCACTTTTAAATTCCAAAACAAACCATAAAAATTAGGATGAACTAGTTTCTAGTCTCAGAGTTACTATCTATGACACACCTTTGGCTTACATGGTTAGTGAATTTTGTCTACCCGGTGGTGTTATAAGTCTCATTTGTACAACGATGAATGTGCTATCTCTTGCTCAATGTTGTAAACAATTTGTAATGATTATTAGTTACTATACTTATTGGACCTTGACAGCACAGCATACTACCAAAAACATTAGCATCTAAAGTAGAAACTGTAAAAGTAGACATTATTTGATATGAACATATGATCTTACAAAGAGGGTAATTTCACAGTACAGAATTTGATATTGGGTTTCTTTAGTTAGCTCAGACATTTTATCTGAGGTAACTTCAGAATTATCTGTTGTGTACTCCAATACCCCAGCATTAACACTAAATTCATAATTAACTCCCCAAAGGATGTATCACCCCATGCCTTACACCCAAAGTAGCTGACACGGAAATTTTACTTTTTGGTTGCCTAAATTGTGAAGGCCATTGTTCCTATTGCTAAGGTAAAAAAGAAACTGGATAAAACCGGCTTTGTCCAGAAGAAGTGTTATATATTGCATTCTAATTCCACCGTTAGTCATCTCACAAATTCCTGGGCTTGAGAGCAGCAAAAAGCCTTAAAGGATAGCTG
This sequence comes from Panthera uncia, assembly GCF_023721935.1. Taxonomy (NCBI): domain Eukaryota; kingdom Metazoa; phylum Chordata; class Mammalia; order Carnivora; family Felidae; genus Panthera; species Panthera uncia. The sequence goes on from NC_064810.1 coordinate 128,919,936, forward strand.
GTTCAACCACTCAGCAGATCTTTCAACCTCATCAACACATCTTCACAGTGATGTTCTGTTCTGTGTCTGAACACCTCTTCCACCAAACTAGCCAACATCAGTAGCACCAACTTTGACTTCCTATGTATATGAAAGACAGCATGTATTAACACTATTCAAGCCAGAGCAGTGGGGAATGCTTTAGCCATGAGCCTCGGAAACCTCTTCCTTTTCCCAGCGTTTATTCCTATGACCAGCTAACCTGCCATGAGACTTTTGTGTAGCAATCTCTACCTCCTCATCTTGGGGGAAGGGGACTAAACTATAGGTACACTGCACAATATACATACATAGAATGATATTTTAGATACAGATGTAGGCATAATAACTATCCTTCTATCCCTCAAAAGATTGTTGTGAGGATATGATAAAGTGAAGGTAGGTTGTAAATTATAGGCATTATAAAAATATAAGATTATTATACAGAGAAACAAGCAAAAGCATTGACTCTTAGCTAGAATGAGATTAATGGCAATGAAATGTATTATGTTCAAGTTCCCTCTTATTTCTTCTTTGTGAGTCAATGCTCTAAAAATCTACTCCTGTTCTGAATATTTAACCTACGAAATTAATTATGTATCTGATGCAAAAAGTGTTCACATATGAGCAATAAAGGAGAATTTGTCAGGCATCTCTGCTTGGGGGAAATGTTACAAATAGGGAAGATTGAGGAAGGAACAGTCATGGTGTTCTAATTTTATTTATACTATGCCTTATTGCACAAAGGATGTGAGCATCTTGTTTTTAGTATGAAATTTGATAGCTGGCATTTTTATAAACCTGGATAATAATGGAATATGTGGCCTTTTGGGATGTAAAAATTAACCTGGAAAAGGTTATTTCAAAATACTTCCTCAGTGTTTTATTTTAAAGGCTATTTTAACCTTGTTTTAAGTACCAAAGGTTAATAGTTAAGGAATTGTATCCAGGGGCTAGAAAAGAAGTTGTCATTTTTTTTCAAGGTAGATATTTTAAAAGCATCTAAAGACATGACACTTTATTTTTATAAGCTAACCCACTCAACGGAAGAGCCGAAATATTTTTCTTCCTATGGGAAAAGGACATGCTAAGGGTCAAACTTGGGGAAGTACAGCCTTTTACTATAAGCAGTGTCAGGCAGAATAAGTGTCTAACAAACACCTTCCAGAATTGCTATCCATCTGCTTGGTTCTGTGTCTTAGCAGTGCTGGAAGAGTAAAAATTAGAAGCAAGAATAAAAATGAGCTACCTGTGTTTTGGCTTTATTAGCACAGAGATAGGCAAGTACTTTACAAATATTTTATTAGCCCACAAAATTGCATAGCTTCCACCCTTGCTAGCATTCTAAACATGAAATCCTTGCTGAAACTGAGTGGAAGAAACTAGAGAATTTAAAGTGTACTTTTAATTTTTAAAGTTTATGTGTGACTCAGTTTCCCCATTCAACACGTTCTGAGCCTATGGTGATATTTGGGATCTTTGGTATTTACTACTAATCTTCTGGATTGGAGGGGAGGGGTGGGGGGGGGGCAGAGGTAAAGATAGAAAGGGAAGGAAAAAGAGCAAAGTGAGTTGGAGTCCCATATCCAGAGGTTGACTCTGGACTTCACTATTTCCACACAAAACAGACACACAATATACCAAGATTTATCTTGAGGTAAAAATGTACCCATTTAAAAGATACTCTGTCTATGGGGCGCCTAGGTGGCTCAGTCGGTTGAGCATCCGACTTCGGCTCAAGGTCATGATCTCCCAGTCTGGGTTCGAGCCCCGCGTCAGGCTCTGTGCTGACAGCTTGCTCAGAGCCTGGAGACTGCTTCTGATTCTGTCTCCCTCTCTCTCTGCCCCTCCCCCGCTCATGCTCCGTCTCTCTCTCTCTCTCTCTCTCTCTCTCTCTCTCTCTGTCAAAAATAAACATTAAAAAAAAATTTCTTTTTAAGATATTCTGTCTAGTTTCCAAACCAGCCTAATTCATCTCTGTGCCAAAAACTATTTTGTCTGTAGTAAAGACCATAATAAAGACCTATTGAATAAATAGGTAATCTGGAAAATGGTCATCATAAATACATATTTGTTGCTGAACGAATAAACATAATTCCACCTTTAAAAAAAAAAAAACAATCCCATCTTTGACTTTGCTACTTGCTACCTATGATCAAACTAAAGCATGAGCTTCTACTTTCCTGTAAAGCAAAGAAGAATTCAGGGATTTTCCAACGTTTAAAAGTAAACTTAAATCTTCAAACCACAAAGAGGTTAGCTAGGACAACTTGGTCTGAACAAGAAGTCCTAATCATTGTAAGAAGTATTAAAACCTGAGCAGTGCTCAGAGAAGATGGAATTTCACACCCAGATTTTGAACCCAGGTAACCATGGGTTTAATTGAAATTAAAAGATAACAATGTTGAGATGGCTGCTTCCATGCACAAAGGAAATGTCAGCTGAGCTTGTGCTTTGGATTTTGATGGCATGTGTATCAATGCCTGACAGAGTCAAAGCGTTATAATTTCCTGCACAGTCTTCAGTTATTACCTTAGGATCAAAACACAGAATTTTAATTCTTAGACAAGACAGCTTAAAGACTAGGTTTAAGCAACAGGCCTTAGAATAGCCAACTACATTAAATTGGCACTGGCCAGCATCTTCTACTAAGTTTGAAAGTTTTGCAGGTGGGTTGGTTGTCATAAATTAATTGAAACTATCAAACAGATTCTATATTTTATCTGCTGGCCCCCTGCTGTGTCTGCAGTAATAGCCTAGGCCTCCTCCCTCCATTTATATGCTTCCTCAATTTCTCATCAAAAACATTTTTCATCTCTCTTTACTGTGTTGCACACTGAGGTCTGAGAGAGCCTTGGGAAAGGTTGCATTTCCTCAAACTGCCAAAATGGTACATTTTGCACTTAGAAATTTTCTAGCCCACCATTTTCCAGAAGTCAAATATTTTTTTGCAAAGCTTGCATCTTTGCCTGAACTTGTCCCAAGTCCTTCCAGGCCCCCTGCAGAAATCATCTCTCTCCACTGTGCTTCCTGAGGTGAGAACAAATGAGAAAAAAGGCACAAAAAATGCCATTATGGTAATAAATTAGAGAGGGTGATCAGTGCAGAAATTGCCTAAGGTTTTATGAGGATTCTAAAGTTTAGCCCTGGACAGTCAGGCAAACAGACCATATTCATATTGAGCATACTACACAAAATAAAGAAGCCACACCAAAAGGTTTATTATGAAATAGCTAACAGAGAAAGGAGAATTGCAACTTGATAAGATGGTTTGCAAGACTGATGATAGAGAAGGAGAATTACAAATTGGCAGGAAGGAGTTTTTGCAACACAAGCAAACTGTTAAACCTTGAGGTTAGAAAATTCATCACTACAAATAACAATCAGATGGAAAATTAGATTAGCAGGGCTGCCTGGATAGCTCATTGGTTAGGCGTTCTGCTCTTGCTTTCAGCTCACGTAATGACCTCCCAGTTTGTGGGTTTGAGCCCTGCGGCAGGCTGCAAGCACTGACAGTGCAAAGCCTGCTTGGGATTCTCTCCCCCACTCGCTTGCTCTCTCAAAAATAAATGAAACTTTAAAAAATATATATTGAAAATTAGATTAGCAGCACATTATATACCTTCAGGCAACTTTGCTTTCTTGGTTATAAAAGGCAATGTTCACGTAACCTATTTCACAAGATACTAGAAATAACCTAATATTGCCAAATATTCTATATTTGGGGAATTAAGAAAATGGGGATTCTGGAAAGAAAGGGGAATAAAGCTTTCTACAGGACAGGAACAAATAAGCCGAAGTACAAACGTGGGGCTTGAACTGGCTCAACCAATCCCTGGTTCAAACAGTTGAATGCAAAACGATTTTCTAAGAAACTGCTACCTCAACCATAGGACTATTGATATTCTAAGTGAGCACTGTCCCTCTGTAGAATATTGAACAGGAAGCTGACAAACTAGAAATGGCATCAGGCCTTATGAGGAGAGCAAAAGGAACTCTCTGTTATATTCCAAATGATAAAGGACATCTTGTAATGAATGTTACCAGTGATCCTCAATCATCCATTCCCCTCCAGGATCTTTAGTCTAAATTAGTGTTTCTCAATGTGTGGCCCCCACTACCAGGAGCAGCAGCATCACTTGGGAACTCATTAGCAATGCAGATTCTCAGTTCCCACTCAGACCTACTGAGTCAGAAATTCTGGGTGGTTGGATTTAGCAATCTGTGATTTAACAAGCCCTCCCCATAATTCTGAATGCTTGGAAGTGCTGCAGCCACCTTATTACCCATCTTTCCCCTCTTCTTCAGAAAAGCCACCACCACAGATGACAAAGCAGTGATCTGAGGAAGCCAAGTCTTTTAATACATAATTATGCTAACAAATCAACCAATCCTGCAGCCTGTCCTACCACAGGACTTCCTTTAATATGAGATAGTAAATTATATTTTCTGTTACTTGCAGCTAGAAGCATCCTAATTGACAGTTCTAAATGAGAAAAAAACAGTTTACTTTAGATAAACAGGTTAATGTATTGGTTGATGCTTTGGCTGCTCCTACACAAGTTAAAAGAATTCAAAGTACTATGTCATATGAAATGATAAAATATTAAATAAAGTACTTAATATTAAAGGCAATGTTAATCAGTGGGAAGTTACAGAACAAGATGTAAGTCAGAAAAAACTGAACAAGGGAGTGTTACCGGTTTGTTTTTTAATTTTTTAATGTTTATTATTTATTTTTGAGAGAGACAGCACGAGCAGGGGAGGAGCAGAGAGAGAGGGAGACACAGAATCAGAAGCAGGATCCAGGCTCTGAGCTGTCAGCACAGAGCCCGATGCAGGACTCAAACCCACGAACTGCCAGATCTTTACCTGAGCCAAATTCAGACGCTCAACGGAATGAGCCACCCAAGCACCCCTCTGTTTTTTTAAATTAAAGGTTTTCCGTATTAGCATATTAGTAAAAAATTGGCTATTAATTTCAAAAACTCCTTTAACAAATTTTACTTATTACTAATCAGGAGTATTTTTAAATTATGTAACTGCACATAACTCTTGAAAACTAGTTAGATTTTAGAATTTTTAGGGGTGCCTGGATGGTTCAGTCAGTTAAACCCCGGACTCCTGATTTCAGCTCAGGTTATAATCTCACGGTTTGTGAGCTCGAGCCCTGCATTGGGCTCTGCACTGACAGTGTGGAGCCTGCTTGGGATTCTCTCTCTCTCTCTCTCTCTCTCTCTCTCTCTCCCTCCCTCCCTCCCTCTCTCTGCTCCTCCCCCACTTGTGCTCTCTTTCTCTCAAAATAAATAAACTTAAAAACAAAAAAAATTTTATTATACAGTTATGTGCCCTAACATCAGGCTTTTTCTTGTTTAATTTTTTTTTCTTGTTTAATTATTCAGCTAATGACTACTTAGTGATAGATTCTACTGCGAAATTGCTAAAATAAAATTAAGTTTACACCTTCCTGAAGTATGCCGGTCATTTTTTTCCAAACAAACTTGACAAAAATATTTATTATTTTGAAGTTTGCACATCAACTTGTTTTTATTTTCTGACTTAGAGCAGTTAAAAAGCTATAATGTTAAGAAAAATATCTTAAGGGGCGCCTGGGTGGCTCAGTTGGTTGAGCATCCATCTTTGGCTCAGGTCACGATCTCACAGCTCGTGAGTTTGAGCCCTGCGTCGGGCTCTGTGCTGACAGCTCGGAGCCTGGAGCCTGCTTCTGCTTCTGTGTCTCCCTGTCTCTCTGCCCCTAACCCACTCGCATTCTGCCTCTGTCTCTCTCAAAAATAAATAAACATTAAAAAAAAATTTTTTTTAAAGAAAAAAAATCTTAATATATTCTTCCCTGGTTTAAATGATTAAATTGTTCATTTTAACCCTCAAAAAGCACTTTGAAAGGTAAAGATTGCATATTTGATTAAAGAATTTGTATTACTTTTAGGGAAATGAGAATCAATTTTCAGTGAACAGCCAACAAAACTACACATTTGTTTAGGGCTTTTCAGTTGGCCTAACAGTTCCATGTACATAATTAAATTTAATCCTCACAACCATGTGAGGTAAGCAGACTAGATCTTGTTAATTGCTTTTCATAGCTGACAAGGCTGGGACTCACACAGGTGAAGGAAGCTCTTTGCACAAGAATTTCTCACTCCTCAATGTCAAAGTCAGGAGTCAAATATCCGTCTTGGCTTCAATTTCCTTAATGCTTCTTCAGTGACCCATGAGAGAATATTTAAGAAGCTGCCCTGTTTATTGAATTACCTTTTACAATTTATCATTTGTTTTGTTAAATTCTTGCATCTTTCAGCTCAATGGGGCACCCTGCAACTCTGATGGCCATTAATTCCCGAACCTAAGATATCTGCCCCATAGCTCGTTTGATGACATTCAAGAATACATTAATTAATAAGGGCTTTATTCTACAACATCATTGGTCATTGTCTACATCCATTCACTTGTTTAACCTTCGGACACTGGGGAAATCATGCCAAGCAGAAGCTATTCTAGAATCCCTTGGGTTTATCTTCTCAGAGTTGAAATTACTGCTAAAATGAAAGTATAATCCTAAGAGTAAATAATTACAGACAGGCATTTTAGAGAGATTATTCAATAGGTAATTGAGACATGTTCATTAACATGCCTTATTGAAAAATCAGCAGAATACATATAAAGCACATGTTCTGAGGATCTAAAAGCCACTGAAAGGTATAGGAATACTTATCTTTCTGAGTGGTAAATTTTTCTTTCTTCCGAGCTTATAATTATATTTACATATTAACCAGACTGTGGGCAAGGAAAAATTAAAAGATTTTGTTTTTAATATTAAAACTTCATAATGGCTTTAGATAGTATGGAGGATATACAACTATTATATTCCATAATTTAAATTAACAATTAAAAATCTCAGTTGCAACGTCATTTTAGTGACTAAACAGCTACAAAAGAAGGAATTAAAAAGATAAAGAGATTTTAGATTATTCTTATGATGAGGGACAGAAGCAGAAAAATGTTCACCTTTAGCCCAGAAGGCTGATCTACAGCCTGCATAGTTCTGATAAGGATCAAATACATACTGGTTGCTACATTCTTAAAGGGTCTTATGACTGCCTGTACATCTCACCAATAGTTAATTAATATCCAGCTGAATGATAAACACCAGAGACATTCTGTGAAAGTAGCTGCACGAGTAGAAATTCAAAGAAAACATTTATGATCTAATACTGCCTGTACATCTCCTCATACTTGAGCATTAGGCATGTAACCACCAACTTCATACAGCAAAGGTGCAGCTCTGTCTGCCATGCATGGCTCTTATCTCTGTGCTACTTAAATAAACTTAATAAGTTGCACCATGTCTCAAGAATTCTTTCTTGACTGTCTGGCTCAGGGATCCCACAACACTTATAGCAAGACACTGTTTAATGACTTCTTGCATTATGGAAAATTATATGATGCTACTAGGCATGGGCAGCCTAAGTTAAGAATCTGTGAAGCTTTGGGGTGCCTGAGTGGCATTTAACCATCCACCTCTCGATCTCTGCTCAGGTCATAATCTCACAGTTCGTGAGTTAGAGCACCACACTGGGTTCTGCACTGATGGCATGGAACCTGCTTGGGATTCTGTCTCTCCTTCTCTCTGCCCCTCCCCTGCTTGTGCATGCTCTCTCTCTCCCTCCACCTCTACCTCTCTCTCTCTCTCTCTCAAAATAAATAAACTTAAAAAAAATTTTTTTTAAGAATCTATGAAACTTTAAATCATCATCAGTATCCCCCAGACTTTGGAAATGACTCTCCATCTTCCAAATGGTATACATGCTTGAGAAGGTACAACCCCTGTCAGCACTGGTTTTGAAAATATGCATCACCAAATGATCTTCATCAGTGGTTCTCAAACTGTGGTCCCTACCACATGGGAACTTTGTACAAGTGTAAATTCTGTGGCCCCACCTCAGACTACTGAATTAGCAACTCTGGGAGTAGCACACGCATACTATAATTTAACTGTTCCTTCATATGATACCAGTGCTAAAATTTGAGCACCGGTTTACAGGAAACTTAAAACTTTCATCTGAAAATATTTTGATCATGCCAATAGTCCTCAATTCTAAAAAAAAAATAGCATGAGAGAATATATCTGTTTATCAGTATTTTAAACTTCCTCCAGCATTTCTAAAAGAATGACTTAAATTCTTTTTTTTTTTTTTTAACATTTATTTATTTTTGAGACAGGGAGAGACAGCACGAATGGGGGAGGGTCAGAGAGAGAGGGAGACACAGAATCAGAAACAGGCTCCAGGCTCTGAGCTGTCAGCACAGAGCCTGATGCGGGGCTCGAACTCACGGACCGCGAGATCATGACCTGAGCCGAAGTTGGATGCTTAACCGACTGAGCCACCCAGGCGCCCCAAGAATGACTTAAATTCTTAAAAGAATTTTAACTCTTAAAATTATAGGGCTTTGAACTTCTTTGAGTAGATACCTGTTGGCCTAAAACGAGTTATTTTAAATGACCAGGAGAAAGGGCATTAAGACCATAAAGAGATCATATTTTTCCCCTCTTAAATAACCCTGAGCATCAAATCATCATAGCCACAGTTTGGCATGGAGGAAAACAAAAATTAGAGGGACACTGCATGGGCAATGGAGCATTAGTTGTGCTCCAGCCATAAGCCAGTCCTTGTTTTCTTACTTCAAGTCAGAACCTTTGGAACAATGCTTCTTTGACCAGGTGTATCAAGTTTTAGCAGCCCAGTTAGATGAATGAAGTGGGGGAAATCTTCATAAGTGGAAAATGCCATTCTATTGAAGCAGTTTATTCCTTAGAGAAATAGTTTGATCCTTTAAAAATAAAAAAAGCTATATAACATTTCAGAGGATATACACTTTTTTTTCTGAAGTACATTATACAGAAACTATGTGTTGGGGACAGAGCAAAACAATTGTTTTAAAGACTAATGAAATAGGGTTTTACCTGATTCAATCAATGTAAGCAATTTGATTACAAACTATGCACTCATATATAAGACCAAAATACTACTGTGATAAGCTTTATTTATTTTGATATGTACTTATAGGTCATAGTCTAGTTTAGTGGCAAAAACTATAATAGAGTTAATGGTATAGGACACAATTTTAAGGACTGCCAACATTTAAGGACAGTTATTTGTATAATGAAGGAAGAAGAGGAAGATGAGTCAGGAGTTTCTAGCAAGAGGAAGATGTACATGAGAAAACTGGGCATTTGAATACATCACCAAGGAGCAAAATTAAGCAAAGAAATCCAACATAAAGGTGATTTTATCCAGAGACAAGTTACAGTAACTATATTATAATTGCAAATAACAGATGAGTTTGCAATAGCTTGATTACATCTTAATGAATTCTTAAAGACTTTCTTTCATGCTATAATCTTTCTGCTCCGTAGTCTTTAACAACAATAAGATGCTTTTCCTCTGTGTGTGTTAACTGGCCTGCTTGGAAGGATAGTAAACAGTGTGTTTAATACCAATTACACCAATATGGGAGTTTTGAGATCTGTTGTATTTGCAAATTATTCCATAACAAATAACAAATATAAATGGGGTTGTGTGGGTGGGTGAACCTTTGAGTTTTAGCAGTATCAGAACATCCCCATCTTCATAGTGCTACTTACTACAGAGTAAAACACACTGAAAGAACATCCTCTCATTCCATGGAGTTGGGAGCTGCTCAGAGTAAGACCACACACAACATTACTTTTAAAGCCACCCTGTGGCATTGACTCTTGTGCATCATGTGTGGTATAAATGTCATTTTTTGTGTCATACTTTCCTCCAGAGCTAATTTTCTTGGAAACCAAGGAAACTTAAGTTTCAGAGCCCTTCACTTACAGAGGCCCCTTTAAAGGCCCTTAAAGAGATTCTAGCAAAGTTTTGATGGTCTTACGGCTTGGTAACATTTGCAAAGGATGTTTTTACGGCGGTTGATTTTAGAGTTACTCTTTTGGCCGACTTTTCCTCTGTCACAATTCTCCTATCAGGTAGCATTGGAGTGCCCTAGGGCAAAATTTTGGATCTGGCTTAAAGGAAGTTGAGATGGAGATACGTTTAGGTTTCATTTGGATTTGGATTTCATTTATACAAATGTGGGTTGTGCACATATCTGTGTATGGTTAAGTTATTGCTGGCTGTGCTGGTAGAGAAAGGACATCCAAGAATATTTCTACTTCCTGCTATTCTAAATCACAAGGCCTGAAAACCTTATTATAAATGCATCCACTGGTGCCCAGCACCTGAAGTATGTGGGTGGAGAAAGAGATCCAGAAGCTAGTTTATGGAGCTTTTTTATACTCTAATAAAAAACAAATATTAAATATGTTAAAGGAGTGTCTGGATTATTTGTTATTATCTCTTTAGAGACTATTAGAAAATCATTGTCATGTAAACTGGTCATTAAAGAATCTATAGTCCAAATGTATGAACAAAATATCTTAGGATGCATTAATTAGTTAATACACATATTTTTCCAGATTTTGTGATCTCAAATTTGTCACCCAAATTTGTTGTGATTTCTTATTCTATTCTAATAGTCACTATGTCTCTAATTTAATAGTTACAATTTTGTATTCTTTTTCTTAAAAGAAGTTCCCCCAAATTGAGTAATTTTTAAACCTCTGTTAAAAAAGGGACAGCAGGGGGCGCCTGGGTGGCTCAGTCGGTTAAGCATCCGACTTCGGCTCAGGTCATGAGCCCCGCGTCGGGCTCTGTGCTGACAGCTTAGAGCCTGGAGCCTGTTTCAAATTCTGTGTCTCCCTCTCTCTCTGACCCTCCCCCGTTCATGCTCTGTCTCTCTCTGTCTCAAAAATAAATAAACGTTAAAAAAAAAAATTTTTTTAAGGGGACAGCAGGCCCAAAGTGGAGTCATTTATACTAAGTCTCGTGTCACCAAACTGAGACCTAATACCCAATTTAATTACAGTTTTAGCATCTCCCAGGAATGAGATCTTAAATTGGTCAATTTGGAATCACCTGGTTAGCACTAGTGGGGTAATCTGCCTGATAGACCCCTGCTGTCCCCTGAAGGAAGATGACCTTGCCACAACCAATCTGCTTTTTTTTAGTACAACTTCCTTACCCTTTTCCCTTCTTCCTGTAGAAGTGTTTTATTTTATACAACTTCTCAGATCTAGTTGGGATGCTGCCCAATTCACAAATTGTTAAATAAAGCCAATAAGGTCTTTAAAATGTACTCAGATGAATTTTGTTTTTTAACAGATTTGTTGGCAGCAGGGGGATCCAAAGGAAATTTCTGGTGGATTCTGGGATGAGAAACACAGGCACTAGTATCTATGAACCCTTTGAACTCTCGGTCTTTCTCACCATTTCTGAAGGCTGTGGATAAATTCCTCTTGGTTCTGAGCTCTGCTGCCTTTGTATTGAGCTCAGGATCTAATTGGCTTTCTAGTCCACATCAAAGGGTCAGTTTAGACAGACAGAAGGCTCTAAAAGAATGACAGGCCTTAGCCCTTGGTTTAGTCCATAATTCTCAGTCTAGGACTTAGCAGGTCAGTTTGATCTGGTAGAAGTTTCTTCCTGGAACCTGAGTCATTAGCCCTTGGTTTGTCCACAGTTCCTCATTTGGTTGGAATCCTAGTCCCCAGTTCCCATTTGATGGGGTATGCTGGTTCAGTCCTTTCCCCAGTCCCCCAGTTCCATGTTGGAAATTGCCGGTGGTACCCATAAGGCCTTTCATTGGTCAGTCCGCAGTAACATCTCTTTGGTTACTTCTGGTGTGTTATTGTGCATATGCTTGTTTGTATTGTTTTGTGTAGGTAGAGGCTATTGCTAATGATAATCTCACAAGCCAAAAGCCATAAAGTTTTATGCATGAGTCAAGCACTTAAAAATTTCTGTGCAACAAGGTACACTGTAAAACACCACACATACCCCAACCTGGAGTCGCATCCCTTTTAGGTATAAATTTGGCTCCCAAAGACCCAAGGTGTAGCTAAAGAAATAAGATCCTTAAGTTCCAAAGAACTGAGTGTGCCACCTTCTAGGACACCTGCTTATTTTATGTCTGAGAACTATGGTCCCAGAAACTGTAGATATCTACAAAAATGGGAAAATCTTACTAAAAACAACCAAGAGTTACAATGGCCATTACAGGGACTGTACCAACTAGACAATATTGTTCATTTAAAGTGTACTTGAAAGCAAAGGTTACTAAATCAAACAAACAGAATTGGATACCTATTTTCATTGGCATGCAGAAGCCTTCAAAAGGCTGCAAAATTCCAAAGTAGCTTCATGGAAAGATTTGTTGCAAAAGGCTGATGGAAAACTAAAGACATAAGAGATACTCAAAACAAAAGATTATAAGAATGACGTAACTCCTACCACTCCCCTCTATTCTGTATTTGAGCACTCTTTCTAGTAATCCTCTATCTGAATTATCGTTCCACTCTGAAGAGACTACAAGACTGTTAAACAAAAATCCAACAAGGTAGTGGCCCTACAGATGCCCCCATATCTACCTTGGAAGGAGGGTTCCCATATGGACTCTTGCAGGGTTGACAGGACTCTGAAGGATTTTCTGGTAAACTGCTACATTATTCCCCTAAACAGCCAAGAGAAACTAAAATTAAAATTAATTGAAATCTTTACTAAATTCTGATAAATACTAGAGCCTACATATGGGATCCTGGAAAAGTTGGCAGAAGCCAGCAAAGGGTGAGAATTCATACCAGAGTCAGCTCTCCCAAACCTCTGTCTATAATGCCTGGTGGAAGGAAGAAAATAAAATTTCATGCTGTCCCTTCCTCTCCAAACCCAGACTCATTGGTATTAATCTCTTCTCTCCCAGTGACAGCCATTACCTTCTTATTTGTCTTGTTTTGTGTCCTGAGAACTTGGTTTGGTAACTGTCAGATTGAGGACTCCAAAATATAGCCAGTTGTACCCCATTTATGATTAGATATAGCTGGACAGAAATGTGAGTTAAACTCCGTTTGCATCTAGGGTCCTACCAAACTGCTGCCAGCCCTCAGAGAAATTACCTAAGTCTTTCTTTCTCTTGGCTGCTTTAGGAGTGGCTCTGGATCTTGGGACGTTAATATCTTGTGTACCCTCTTTGGGGATGCCTCTTGCATCCAAGGGGCTATTCAATACTGTCAGGAATATTCACTGTTTGTCCCAGCTGAAAACTGAGAAGATACCTGAAAGGATTTTTTTTCAAAGTTGCTCTGTGGTCAGAAATTGGCCAAATTGGAAGCTGATATTAAGGGCCTGATATAACTTTTAAAATGCTCTTCTGAACTAAATGTACCCACAGGGAAATAAACGTCCTGAAATCTTTGTGAAAGGATTTACCAAAGCATTCCAAAGACAGTTCTAAATCCAGAACATAAGAATCTTTTTGATTTCCATCTTAGTTAAAGATCTCCCTGATATAAAGGGGCAAACCGAGGATAATGTAGTTGGATGAATGGTTTAGCCCCTTGATATGTAGGCTAAAGCCTAGTTCTTTGAGGAATTAAAACCAACTGTCCTTATCTTAGAAAATTTTGGGGGCACCTGGGTGGCTCAGTCGGTTAAGCGTCCAACTCCAATCAGGTCATGATCTCATGGTTCCTGGGTTCCAGCCCTGCATCAGGCTCTGTGCTGACAGCTGAGTCTGGAGCCTACTTCAGATCCTGTGTCTCCCTCTCTCTCTGCTCCTCCCATGCTCGAACTCTGTCTCTCTCTCTCTCTCTCTCTCTCAAAAATAAATAAACATTGGGGAAAAAAATTTTTTTTAAAAAGAAAAGAAAATTTGGCAAACCCAGAAATAGAGCTCTAGAAACAATTCAAAGTGCACCTATCCTTTTTGCCAGTCCCCAGATTTCCCCCATTCGTTTCCAAAGGCTTGTAAATATTGTAAAAATTCTGGCCTTATGAAACAGAAGTTCTTCTTGGAAGAACTTATATTCTTTCCCTGTGCTTTAAGATGTAAATGTCCTACCTGGTCTCTTCCAGGAACTTATATCTAGGCCATCCCTTTGAAATGCAAACTTCAGGGAAATAATTCTCATCAGAAGGGAAAAAGAGGGTAAGGCTGTTTGGAACTTGATGAATAAAAAAATCTTGTCTTTTCCGCAAATATTAGTAAAAAAACAAAACAAAACTGTAGGTATGTGAACAGATGAACATAACTTATTCCATCTGCCAGCAATGTACTTTCAATCCAACTTCATTTATAACTAATGAGTTTTGAGGGCACCTGGCTAGCTCAGTTCATAGAACATGTTACTTTTGATCTCAAGCCACACGTTGGGTCTAGAGCTTACTTTAAAAAATAAAATATATTTTTTAAATAATCGCTGAGTTCTGTATTATTTAGCTATAATTTTGTAACCAAAGCCGTAAGTTCTCTGTCTGTATCTATCTGTACGTTTATGTGTGTGTATACATAAATTGTGTTGTAGATGTGTGTATTTTCCTACATCTGGGTGATATTGCCAAAATTAATTTGTAAAACAACTCTATTTAATTGGCTTAAAGAAAATCAAGCACTTATATGAATGAAATATTCCTAAAATTCTCAGCAATTTAATGGGAACTTAACCTAAATGATTTTCAAAATTGCATGATCAAAGATTAATCTTTAATAATAAAAACTAGTTTAAGTTTGTAAGTTTAATTGAAGCAGGCATGTCTTTAGAGTCATTAGCCTTAAATATAATACTTTTATTCTACCTAGGTTTATTAAATGTCAAATAAGTTCATGTTATCTCTTACAAAATTTGTCAGAAAAACAAAAAAGCTTGAGATGCTTATTTTGTCTAATGTCTCATGAAGTTTTCTTAAGTAGTTTAGACATAATTGCTAAGAACAACTGAATTAAATAGATGTAAATGGGATAAGAGTTTTTTGGTGAAATGTTCAGCAATAATTATGTTTTATGGTATGTTTGTCTAGAAAACAGTTTCCAAACCATTTTGGTTACTTGAAACTTTAAAAGTTTTGCTGAGCTAAGTTAAGTGATGAATTAGGTTAAATTCATTGACTATCTAGACCATTTCCAAATACAATAAAATAGTGATGTGTTAATTACCAAACATAGTTTACCTACTTTTGGCTTCTTAGTACAAAGGAACTAAAGATTTTTGGGTTTTTTTAGTAGACATATCTTGCAACCCACTGGAAAATTTACTATGAGGAAGCATGTATTTCTAGACATTATGAAATGTGTTCATATATTTACCCATAAAAAGAATGCTGGCATAACAGATTGTTCACAATTGTTTACTTCTTGATTTTCACTAGAAATTCAAATTTTAAGGGGTAAAAATGTTACTGTATGTAACTGAAGCTACTAGAAATAATAAGGGAAACAATTTTGTGGAAGAAAGGTAGGATGTGTGTTTTGGCTGAGAAATCATCAGGTATAGATATGTGTTTTTCTTAGGGAGAAAATAAATAAGTGAATTTGTCCTGGTTGTTTCAGAATGGAAGAGAGGAAAAGAGAGAGTTTTACCTTGTGTAGTCAGTTGGCTAAAATTGTTTCTTAAAATAAGTTTTTTCTTAAAAGTTTTTTTTTTCTTAAAATAGCTTTGATATCAATAATGTACATATGCTTGACTAAAATTAAAACTTAATTTCCTATCCTGCTGAAAGGATAAAGTTTTCCTGGCCCATTGGTCTGCTCTTGATAATAAGAGATTGTTGAAAGGTGTTGTTTTTTTGTTTGTTTGTTTGTTTATTTGTTTTACTTTTTAAGTAATCTGCCTTGAAAACAAAGATTCTGTGTTTTATCAAAATGGTTTCCTGTGTTGCTTGTTGTCTTTGTCAGGTCATGATTACTTAAGAAAGGAAGTCTTATCTATTAAAAGAACTAAAGTTTTGTTTTGTTTATAACAATTTAACTTGCTGTATCTACCTGCAAAAAATCTTTAATTAGCACTCTGATGAAACGGATAACTAAGTATGTTTCACAGTGACCTATGATCCTATTTTACCAGTGTTTTTAAATCTTTTGATATTTTTGACAAACTTCCCCAAAATCAAATTCTAAATGAAGATTTTTTTGCATTGGAAGTAACCTTGGGGTTTTGTAGAGTCCCTGGAAAGTTGCAAATGATTTTTTCTGTCTCCTTGTAAAAAGAGAGAAGTTAAACTAATTAGGTTTATATGATTTGTTAAATTACATGGGAAACATTATCAAATGAGAAGTGATGCTAAATCTTTTTAGCTATATTTTTATGGATGTATGTTATTAATTTAAGTGTTCTGGAAATTATATGATATTCCTAGAAATCTGATACTTGTATAATGTTATCAGTCATAATTCTAGTTCATATCTTAAAATGTTGTATGTCACAGACATTTCTTTAAATTTTTTTAATGTTTATTTATTTTCGAAAGAGAGACAGAGTGCAAGTGGGGGAGGGCCAGCAAGAGGGGGAGAAACCTAATCTGAAGCAGGCTCCAGGCTCTGAGCTGTTAGCAGAGAACCCGGTGCGGGGCTCAAAGTCAGGAACCACAAGATCATGACCTGAGCTGAAGTCAGACACTTAACCAACTGAGACACCCAGGTATCCCAGAAATAACCAAATTTCTTTGCCAATTGCATTATAATGAGCTGTCACCAGGTCTTTAACCATGGCCATTTTAAAGTCTTTTATCATTTACAGTTATTGTTTACTCTGAGGCTTTTGCAATAATGCTCCATCTTCAAGGAAATTCATAGAAAGGATTTTGACAATTACATGTGTCTAATAACCTTAAGATTATGAGAGTGACTGGGTAAGAATTTGAAGAACTAATGGAAAAACTGGATTCAAGCAGAACAACTATTAACTACACAGGACTGAATGAACATAATTTTTTCATGACTTTTTCTTTGTAACAATGCTGGTTCCTTAATCTTGCTCTCCTACCACCCCCCCCCACCACCCCCTTGCCCCAGTTTTAAAGAAACCTTTTCTCTTAAGTGAACTATGACTTCAAGCAATTTGATAAAGTATACCTTGGTAAACAAAGATAAGATTACTTTTCCTCCCTACCCAATCCCTCCAGAATTCAGAAACTCTTGAGTATTCTTTTCATGGCAATACAGTTAGTTACTTGCATAAGTTCAATAAGAATCTGTTCTCCTTGTAACAAAACACCATTAGAAACACTGGTTATATTGCCAAGGCTTTGACTGGAGTGTCATGTTTGAAGAGACACGCATAGACTCAGATATGACCAGACAGCTTTAAAGACCTAAGGTTGACTTTATGGAGCCAATAAAGCCCCTTGGAAAAAGTGACCCGGTCTGGTACCTTGCTTACAGGAGTCCCAGCAGCTTTACTAGACGAGTAGGGAAGGTCACTTCCTGGCAGGTCCAGGAACCTCAGGATATTTGGGAGACCTTGAGAAGAGAGAAATTCACCCAAGCTGTAGACATTGATAGTAAAATCTGATGGATTTTCCTTGGTTTGGCTTCTTTGCCTCAAGAGATTTTAAGAGTTTAATCTGAGATCCCTTATGTAAAGTTCCAGCAGAAAAGGCTTAAAAACAGCTTATATGATCAATTGCTATTCTTCTTGCATTTATGTAGATAATCAGGCCAAGTTTACTGCAAACAAATTAGTCTTACTATGGTCATTTTTGTAAAAAATGAGGGTGACTGCAGAGAGAAAAATTATGTTTGCACCTCTGTAGGTATTACATTCTAATCCTGGTAATTGTCTTTAAGGTTTTGTTATATACCTACAAACTGGACTGGATCCTGAATTTTTCTGGCTTTCCTTAAATAACAAGCTATGACTCTCCAAACTGACTTTTTGAATTTTCTCCCATTTTTCTGAATTGGAATCACTTGAAACAAAGACTGCCCTCAAATCTCCTTGGAAGGGGCTATATTAGGTCTTCCTTTCTATCCAGATGGCAGTCAAACTTCAGAGACTTGAACTTTGGGATGACATCTCTGAACTAAAGTGTCCCTTCAGGGGCACCTGGGTGGTGCAGTCAGTTAAGCATCTGACTGGCTCAGGTCATGATCTTGAGGTTCATGAGTTTGAGCCCTAAGTCAGGCTCTGTGCTGACAGCTCAGACCCTGGAGCCTGCTTCGGATTCTGTGTCTCCCTCTCTCTCTGCCCCTCCTCCCCCCTCTCTCTCTTGTCTCTCTCTCTCTCAAAAATAAGTAAACATTTAAAAAAATTAAAATGAAATGAAATAAAAAGTGTCCATTCAGACTCTAGGAACACCACTCCAGCTGGAGACTTCAAAATAAAAATGACCAGGAAAAGGGGAGCCTGGGTGGCCCAGTCAGTTAAGCGTCCGACTTCAGCTCAGGTCATAATCTCACGGTTCAGGTTCATGAGTTCCAGCCCTGCTTCAGGATCTGGGCTGACAGCTCAGAGTCTGGAGCCTGCTTCCAATTCTGTGTGTGTCTCTCTCTCCGCCCCTCCCCCGCTCATGCTTTGCCTCTCTCTCTCTCAAAAATAAATAAATATTAAAAAAATTAAATTAAAGGGGCGCCTGGGTGGCTCAGTCGGTTGAACGTCCGACTTCATCTCATGTCATGATCTCACAGTCCGTGAGATCAAGCCCCGCGTCGGGCTCTGTGCTGACAGCTCGGAGCCTGGAGCCTGCTTTGGATTCTGTGTCTCCCTGTCTCCCTCTTGCTCTTCCCCTAACCCACTCGTGCTCTGTCTCTCTCTGTCTCAAAAATAAATTAAAAAAAAGAAAAGAAAAAACATTAAAAAAAAATAAGTTAAAAAAAAAAAAAATGACCAGGAAGAGACGTAGCTGACATCAAGGTAGATTGCTTCCTCACAAAACATGGGATCAAGAGGATCAAGAATGTTCCTTTCCATTCCTCTTTCCCTCTCCGACCGTCCTTTTCCTCATTCTTGCACCATGAAGGTCTTTGTGATTCTTTTGTCTCCTCTGTGTTCTGGTTTTGAAAGGTAATGCCATTGTTCCCATATCTCAGGTCACTGCAAAGGAGGTGGATAATCCAAGCTACAAACGACTATTGGATTTGTCATGATGTTGGTGATCCTGTAGTTTTGCCCATTACAAACTTTTCTCTGATTTCCAATGCCTCAGTTTCTCTGGAACAAACTCAGTCCTCTGTCATGTCAGACTCCCCAACCCTCAGGGTCCCTTTCCCTGTCTCTGATTAACAATCCCAAACCTGGGAACCTTGCATCCAGGCTCTGTATAAAGAAAGGGGTAACCAGAATAAAATCACCTGTGTAGTCTATAGACCCTGGCCTCTATGGCTGTCACTTTTCCAGTCCTGAGCCACAGACTAACCTGGAAATTACCAGAAGGCATCCATGATTCAAAATTAGCTTCCACTGGTAGATCACTGTTCTCTTGGCTGGGAGTAAGTGCAAATGAGGCTATGGTCAAGAACCTCTCCTTAACTCTTGGGGATATTGTAGAACTCTTGGGGATATTGTAGATATTGTTGCTAAAGCAATAGCTGTCCCACAAAAATCCTTAGACTCTCTGACCAAGGTTGTTCTTGATAATAGAATAGCCTTTGATTATCTTTCAGCTGAGCCAGGAGGTGTCTGTAGCAAATACCACCTGCTGCGCTCAGATTAACACTTCTGAGGAAGATGAAAAGGCTACATAAGATCACTGAATAAGCCACTTGGCTTAAAAAAGGGACTCCTTCTGGGGTTGCCTGGCTGGCTCAGTTGGTTAAGCGGCTGACTTCAGCTCAGGTCATGATCTCACGGTTTGTGAGTTTGAGCTTGGAGCCTGCTTTGGATTCTGTCTCCCTCTCATTCTGCCCCTCCCCTGCTCTCTCTCTCTCTCTCAAAAATAAACATTTTAAAAAACTAAAAAAAAAAAAAAGAAAGAAAGAAAGAGACTCCTTGAATGGAATCTTTCTTTAACTTAAGTGATTTTGATTGGTTTGAGTCTTGGGGGACCATGGCTCCAAAGCACACTCCAGATATTGGGAATTATCCTGCTTATAACAATCATAGTAGCCTTGCTGGTGTGCTATATTGTCTCAAAACCTTTAAATGCCTGTTCCCAGCCACTAGCCAACAAGCAAATGATCTCCCTAAGACTTGAACATCAGAAAAGGAACAAAGAGAATTACCAACTTAAACAATGTGAACCTGAGGTCATGACCAGTGAATACCACAGAGATCCAGCAGAAAGATGTCACAATGTGTAAACACCACACAGAAGACCGGCAAAAGTTTCGAGAACTTCAGAACATTGGCTAGGAGTGGCACCAATGCCTTAAATTTGGATCACATCTCTCAGGCAGAAAATCTTATCAAAAGGGGGGAATTGTTAAAAAAGACACAACAGGCCCCAAATGGAGTCACTTATGCTAAGCCCATATCACCGAGCTGAGACTTAATACCCAACTTAATTGCACTTTCAGCATCTCCCAGGAATGGAATCATAAATCAGTCACCCTGGAATCATTACCACTAGTGAGGTAATCTGTCTGATAGAGCCCTGCTGTCCCCTGAAGGAAGATGACCTAGCCATAACCAATCCACTTAAAAAATATATATATATTTATTTTTGAGAGAGACAGAGCATGAGCAAAGAAGGGGCAGAGAGAGAGAGGGAGACACAGAATCCAGAGCAGGCTCCAGACTCCAAGCTGTCAGCACAGAGTCCGACATGGGGCTCGAACTCACAAACTGTGAGACCATGACCTGAGCTGAAGTCAGCCGCTTAACCAACTGAGCCAGCCAGGCGCCCCATAATCCACCTTTGACTAGCTTGTGTTCCTGTTCCTCTCCCTTCTGCCTGTAACAGTCTTTCGTTTTGTACAACTCCACAGAGCTTTTACCTGCTGAGTGGGATACTGCCCAATTCATGAACTGGCAGTTCTGTGAGGTAGTTAAAATTTACTCAGCTGACTTTTGTTTTTTAATACCTCTCAAAAATGTGGATTTCAACCTAACAGGATTTAAGGTATTTTCCCTGCAGAGTAGTTACAATGGTTTTATTTTTAAAGAAAGAGTGAGGGGAATTGGGGGAGAAGGGGACACTATCTGTGGGAAGTAGCTCATTATGAGATAGTGAATCAGGATTTGGAGTCAGACAGACAGCAAACCTGGAGCTAAAACCTTCTGCCATAGCTTATGAGTATGTTCCAGCGATCCCACTTCTTTAAACCTCAGTTGTCTCATCCATAAAGTGGGGATAATACCACCAATTTTGTAAAGTTATTATGAAGACTAAATGGCAATGTCTGTAAAGAAACTTGCCAAGTTCCTGACACATGGAAGCCATTTAATAAAAATGTAAAGTTCCTTATTCTTGAAGGCATGATCCAAGATGTATGCCTTTTTTTTTTTTTAAGTTTATTTATTTTTGAGAGAGACAGAGAGAGAAAGCATAAGCAGGGGAGGGGCAGAGACAGGGGGGACAGAGGCTCTGAAGAGGCCTCTGTGCTGACAGCAGAGACCCCGCCATGGGGCTTGAACCCACGAACTGTGAGATCCCGACCTGAGCCAAAGTTGGCTGCTTAACTGACTGAGCCACCCAGGTGCCCCAAGTTGTATATCTTGAAATAGCCTTACTAATATGCTGCCTTTAGGATGAGCAGGGACAAAATAATTCCAGCGTTTTTTCCTGCTCCCTTCACAGCAAATTATGAGCAGTACAACATACGTGGGAAGTTCATTTCTTTTTCTGTTAAAGCATGGAACTGTCGGATGAGGTGAGAAAATACGTCATCTTCCATTCTGAATAAAAGTTAGCAAATAAAGTTGCAGGCAAACTGAGAAGTGGAATAGGGTAGCAAGTTTAGGAATGTGCATAAGAAGCTACATTGTAGTTCATAAAAATGGGTTTTACATTTGAGTTAATGGCCTTATTTCAAAGATAAAGGTTTTGGTGTTTATCTGTCTACTGGCTCCTGTGTTTCAAAGGCATCTGTACAGTAGATTAGGAAAGTTTAAGAGCAGATAACAGGATTAGAAATAGCTCAAAAGTCAACTCAGCATCCAGGTATCTCCCAGACATGTCTAACACTTCACAAAAGTAATAGATGACCTATGATGATGTGGACAAGAAGGATGGAACCCCTTCAGAAGGGACCATAATAAGCATGAACTTGTCAGCATTAAATGTAGGAAAAGGGAGTGGAAGGTAAAAGAGGCTTGATATTAAGGAAAAGAAAAAAAAAAAGCCGTGATTAAAATATAACAAAATACCTAAAATTTCTCATTGTCCCTGTTCATCAATGACAGCATAAGTATACTTAGTTATTTATCCTTATACTAGAGGGTGTTTTAAAACCCATAAAACTATGGGTACAAGTAGTTCAGCGGTCAATCAGGCTCAGAAAAGCTGGTCACTGGTGTATAAGCGTTTCACCAGAAGTGTTTTCTGGAGGTAGCTACACTTCCCTTCCTTGATAGAGGAGTACATGCTACCTGAATCTCCAGAGACATTTAATTCTGTCTTCTTTGGCCTTAAATTCCAGAGGGACATGCTCTGAGGAGTATTTTCCACTAACCAAATAAAACAAACAAATTCTAACTATGTACCGGTATCTGGTCTTTGTTCCTTAGGTATCTGAATTGTCCACCTCTCTATTGCTCATTGAACTAGAGTCCTTGACTGGAAGGGGTCTAATAAGTCACCTAATCTTCTCTTTCATGATGGAGAAACCATTACTACAACATCTCCCAAGGAGATACCCTGCCCTCTACAAATGGTAGCCCATTCCTTTCCCTCTCGTTTTTAGAAAATTCATCCTTATGATTGTATCACAACCTTTCCCTGAAATTTTTCCCATTAGTTATGGTTATTTCCTCTGGAATGTCTCAAGTGCACCTCCATTTTTCTCTACACATTAGCCTTATAGGTCTTGTGAAACACACAAAAATAAACAAATACATATAGAAAACAATCATATCTTAAATTTCTTCCTCTCAAAAGTTAACATCTAGGATCCTTTCAAGCACTTCTGTCTCAGGATAGCACTTATTATCCTCCTAATCCCTTCCCCACTGATGTCCAGGAACCCCATCCCATGAACCAATTCCACAAACCTATATTCAGTGCCTTCCATCCAACAGGCACTTTGCTAGTCATCCAGAAAATACTGGGTATCAAACAGTCTTCCTAATACATCCAAAATTGGGGCTCCTGGGTGGCTAAGCTGGTTGAGCAACTGACTCTTTGGCTCAGGTCGTGATCTCACGGTTCATGGGATCGAACCCCACATCAGACTTTGTGCAGACAGCGTGGAGTCTGCTTGGGATTCTCTCTCTCCCTCTCTCTCTCTCTGCCCCTCCCCTGTGCACGCTCTCTCTCTCTCTCTCTCTCTCTCTCTCAAATAATAAATACATTTTACAAAATACATGCAAAATTACTACTGGGATAAGTACAACAAAGGAGAGTTACACATGCCTCCAAGGTAGGAAAAATCAGAAAAGCCTTCCCTAAGGGCCTTAAGATTGAATTAAGTTCTGAAGGAAGAGTAGATATTAACTAAGGGAGGATAGTGAGGGGACAATTAGAACAAAGACCCTGGCTGGCAAGTGGCAGGGGAACAGGAAGAAATAGAAGAGGGGCACTGTAGCTGGGGTGCAGAGAGCAAAAGGAGGCAAGGTATGTGTACAGCAGGAGAGAGGATCAAGGCCAGACCACGCAAGGCCTTCCATGTTGAGCAACTTTGTCTTTATTGTACAAATGAGTAGAAGCCAATGAAAGAACATAAGCATGGGTCTGGGGAGTTTCCTGTCAGGTTTGTGTCTCCTGTAGTGTGAAGAACTGATTGGACGGGCCAGCAGTGGATAGAGAAAGACCAATGAGAAAGCTACTACAGTATTTCAGACAAGAGGTGATGAGGGCCTCTGGGCTAAGGTGCTGAGAGAGAGAAGATGACAGATTGATTGAAGGAATATTTAGGGATAGAATTGAAAGGATTTGGCAATACATTAGATATTGACTAAGGGAGCAGAAAATGCCCAAGAGGACTCTTAGGTCTCTGCCTGCATGGGTAGTGATGGTGCCATTCTCTCAGACAGAGAAGACTGGGTTGGGGGAGAGGAAGCACAAGAGCGTGAGTGCTGACTAGGAAGTCATTCATCTTCATGCAAGCTACAGTTACAATTCTCAGGCATCTTACAGGTTATGGAGTGCCACAGACTGGGGGTTTGTGTCCCCTCACCTAACATTCACATGCTGAATCCCTACCCTCCGATGTGGTGATGGTACTCGGAAGGGGCCTTTGGGAGGTGATTAGGTCATGAGGATGGAGCCTTCATGAATGGGATTCCTGCCTTTAAAAATGAGACTCTGCAGGGGCGCCTGGGTGGCTCAGTCGGTTGAGCGGTTGAGCGTCTGACTTCGGCTCAGGTCACGATCTCGCGGTTGGTGAGTTCAAGCCCCACGTTGGGCTCTGTGCTGACAGCTCAGATCCTGGAGCCTGCTTCAGGTTCTTTGTCTCCCTCTCTCTCTGCTCCTCCCCTGCTCATGCTCTCTCTCTCTCTCTCTCTCTCTCTCTCTCAAAAATAAACATTAAAAAATTAAAAAAAAAAAATGAGACCCTGCAGAGTTAGTTCCCTTGTCTCTCTCTGCCATGTAGGGATACATCTGAGAAGTCAACAAGCAGTCTGCAACCAGGAAGTGGGGTCTCACCACACATCGAATCCACCAGCCCCTCTATCTTGGAATTTCAGCCTCCAAAACGATGAGAAAAAAATGTCTGTGTTTTATAAACCACCCAGTCTGATATTTTGTTATAGCAGTCTGAATGGACAAAGACATGGAGAAAACCACTGGAGGCTTTTTTGGGTAAATAAATAGCTCTTTTCTTTTTTCTGTGTAATTTCTCCCTTCAGATAGAGGACACTGTTATTGTTACCATGACAAAACAATTCAGCTTTTTTTTTTTTTTAATGTTTATTTATTTATTTTGAGAGAGAGAGAGAAAGAGAGCAAGTGCAGGAGGGGCAGAGATAGACGGAAAGAGAGAATCCCAAGCAGGCTCCACACTGCTGGCACAGAGCCCAATGTGGGGCTTGAACCCACAAACCGTGAGGTCATGACCTGAGCTGAAATCAAGGGTTGGATGCTTAACCAATTGAGCCACCCAGGTGCCCCAAAACAGTTCAACTTCAAATGTCATATTTAATAGTCAGAAATATTAAGGTTCAGCTTCATATTATTATAGCCATTTAACTGCCAATGTTACCTGTATATAATCACACAAATTCCTCCACAAAAGTAGAGTGTAATCTCTGTCCTCTATCTTACATTTTACCCAGATAATCTTTTCCTCTTGGTTCTGGAGGATTAAAGCTTTTTTCCTACTCAAGCCCAAGGACAAGGGGCAAATGCATTTAATTTCCCCCCTGAGATGTCATTTGTACTATCAATAGTATTTCATGACTTTTTTAAAGAGGCTTTAAAAAATGGGTGACTTTTTTATACTCTCAAAATATAACCAACTCGTGGCGCCTGGATGGCTCAGTTGGTTAAGTGTCCAACTTCGGCTCAGATCATGATCTCACGTCTTGTGGGTTCGAGCCCCACATCAGGCTCTGGTGCTGACAGTTCAGAGCCTGGAACCTGCTTCAGATTCTCTCTCTCTCTCTCTCTCTCTCTCTCTCTCTCCCCCTCCCTTCCCCCACTCACACTCTGTCTCTCTCTCTCTCTCCCTCAAAAATAAAAAAATAAACATTAAAAATTTTTTAAAAATATAACCAACTCACTTTAAGGAGCTAAAACCTCTTAACGTTCTTAAACCAAGCTGTGGTGAAACTTATATCATTTCACCTACGGCCTGCATCAGCCACTCAAAACCCTTATGTGACTTTTCAAATCTTAACATAGATTTTTGAGAGAGTATGAGGGGGGTCCTTAATTTTTGTATTGTTATTCAGAGCAGGTATAAGAGCCAAAATGAAGAACAAAGTTTTTAATGTTCAAATTAAATCCAAATATTTATTTAAAAACCCAACTTTGAGGTTAACATTCATTAAGGAGCCCAGCAAGAAATAAAAACCCAGTGACCCTGTTTGAACTAGAAACGTTTTCTTAAGCCATTGAAGAGAAACTTTAGAACAACCTCCAAAAACTTTTTTGGTTCTAATCCTTAATTAAAATACAGCTACAGTACATGCCCCCTGGTCCTCAAAGACCACTTTCCTCATTTTAAGCAGATTAATCAGAGCAGATCTTGAGCCAGATATACCCACTGTGACTGCACTGTGTGGTTTTTGCCTCATATTATAAACATTTGAATCAGCTCTTTCTACTCATTGAGACTGGAAGCATAATAGAGGGGCCATGTAGGTCATTTTTACATTTTGATCACTTATAAATATGTTCCACATACTATACGTGAGAAAGGTTGCTAAATAATCGAAGGGATTAAGGAATCCTGTAAAACACGATGACCAAGCAGAGCTCTGTCAGCTCTGCATTCAGTCTCGTCCAGGTCAATATCTGATGTCTGTATTTATATGAGGATATCAATAATAGCATGATTATATTTTCAGATAAGAATATAGAAGGATGGTAAAAAAATTGGGTGGATTAATTTTGTTGGAAGATGATATTATACTGGTTCAAGGGTCTAATTCCAATAAATACATATGTAATGTCAATATAATATCATATATATATATATATATATATATACACACTACACACACACACACACACACACACACACACACACATTATATACAATATGGTTTTTATACATGTCTCTGGCCCCAAAGACTGATCTCCTTATTTTAAGCAGATACACTGTTAAATAAGACATGTCAGGTCAGTGCATAGATGATATTTCTTATTTGGAAAGAAATCTTTCCTTTTTTTTTTAAATTTTTTTAACGTTTATTTATTTTTGAGACAGAGAGAGACAGAGCATGAACAGGGGAGGGTCAGAGAGAGAGAGAGGGAGCCACAGAATCTGAAACAGGCTCCAGGTTCTGAGCTGTCAGCACAGAGCCCGATGCAGGGCTTGAACTCACGAATCGCGAGATCATGACCTGAGCCAAAGTTGGACGCTTAACCGACTGACCCACCCAGGTGCTCCTGGAAAGAAATCTTTCTATTGAAGAGAGCAAAGCGCCATCAGCACAGATCATCACAAAATCTTGGCTATTAATTAACCATCCTGTATTTTCCGACCCCTCATCTGTGGAACACATAGAAGAAGAAATTCAAGTTGGCAAGGCTGCTGCAGGGCAGTATAAATTGATGAACAAAAGCTCAAACTAGTAGACCCTTCTTTGTCTTAGTCTTTCATCAGGGGGGTTTATTTATTATTGACAAATTGACCTTCAGGCATTACCTGCCCTACGGACTCAGCCTATAGAATCCTTATCTCTTTGCTTGGTAGTCATATTGTCCTTTTTCTACATCTCTGCTAAGACTCACAACACACACTGGAAAGAGCACTGAACTGGGAGACAAACAGGCCAAATTCTAATCCCAGCACTGATTCAAATGAGCTGTGCGACCTTGGGCAAACTTCTTAACCTCTAGTTCCACATTCATAAAATAAATTGCATAGTTTTCCCTAGGTCTCACCACTCTTTGTTTACTAAAAATAACTGTATTTTCACCATCTCTTGCCTCACCTGCATAATAGCATCCTTAGCCTCTGTATTCCCCAACCTCCATGTTTACTCATTCAGTTATATGAATTTATCACCTACTATGTACTTTACTTATGTTTGGCACTGGGGCTAAGATGGCCAGTGAAAACAGTCATGTTGCCTGCACTGGGGTGAAAAAGATTTTTACTTAATGAAGAAAATTCTGACTGCTATAAGGAACTTGTAGGGTAACAAGAGTGAATGTAGGGACACAAATTCAAGTGCTATTGCAATGGTCCAAGCTAGAGAAGAGGATGTAGCAGGGTCGCTAGGTGAAGATGTAGGATTCAGTAACTATTTTAGAAGTAGAATTGACTAGTCTTATTAACAAGATTGCAAAGGAGGAGGAGGTGAGGGAGAGAAAGGGAGGTATCAAGGTGACTCACATGTTTCTGGTTTGAGCTTTTGTGCTGATTGATGGACCTTGGGAGTGACAGGTTTGAGGACAGAGCTTGTGAGTTCTCTCCTTCAGTCTGCAACATCCACATTCATTCAGATAGAGATGTCAAATTGGCAATTGTGTATACAAGACTGAAGTGCACTGGGGATAAATATTTGGGAGTTGTCAGCAAATAGGTGGTGTTTGAAGCCATGGGAATGGAGGAGCTCACCAATGGAGAGAGAGTAGACTGTCCCATATAAGCTCACAAACTCTCTTCTCTTACCATTTGGTGCTGGCATCCGTGAATAACGTCTCTATCAGTGGTGCTAACCTTTAAGGGCAGCATTCCCTGGGGGTTCATAGGGCCCTCAATCCTCTGTAGGATTCACTGGGCTAAAGCCAAGTCTACAGTCTACCCAGAAGTGAAGCAAATTCTCCCTTCCTCATTAAGTGTCCCACTTGGTCACCTGAATCACGTAGCAGGCTGCTGGGTCTCTAGTACTCAAGAGATCATTGCCTGTAAGCCCTGTTCATTTCTCACAAACTCAGACATCTACATCTGAGCCAGACCCTGGCCGGTCCCATGAAACCAAATACCCTCATGAATGTGCTCAGCCCACCTGCCCAAACTCATCTGAGAGCTCACTTAGGCTCAGACTGTGTCCCTGCAATGACCACCACCACCACCACCACACCATTTGAAGAATACTGTTCAAAAATGTTTCATTGTCTAATTTTCCCAACCTTCTGCATGCTCATCTAATTAATGACCTTAATCTCCTACTTAGGGACTTGGCTTTGTGAAATGCCAGCTATAATAGAGTTCAGGAATGCAAAGGATGGGATACTTGTTCTCAGTTTGGTAAATAACCTGCCCACCCACTGATTGGTCCAGCACTGTAGGAATAATAACAAAAACTACCAAACAAACAAACCCTTAGGTCAAAGCTTCATGTTTGTATGACACTGAGTGCAAAGTCCTGAGGAGAAGCTTTAAACAAGAAAGCATCTGTGGACAAGGCAAGATCCCCATGACCGGGATCTATGGGGACCCTCCAGACCCCATCAAGACATGGGTAGAGGCAAGAAAGGAGGTGTGCTCCACAGGCAACTGCCTGTGTCGTGAGTCACCCCTACACCAGCCTGTGTCAGGCTCCAAGGTAGGTCTGAGAGAACAAAGAACAGGAAATCGCCCAGTGTCATATGTGTATGGGTGATGTATATACACATGTAAGCAATGGCTTACTACATACAATATAGTAAGGGACCTTATTAGACACAGACAGAATATCTTAGAAAAGGATGGGCTGTGCTTCCCTCTTCCCAGCAGAGTTGGAGAAAGGTTTTTTACGGAGCCATTTAACCTGAGTCTTGAAGGGTATATAGGCGATCTCCAGGTGGGCAAGTTGTAAGTTAAGAACAGAATTCTAGGTTACAGAGAGGAGTGTATTGGAAGGCACAGAAGTGAAGAAACAGATGGTGCGCCTGAGACAATATTCTCCCATGTGTGTGAACACAACATGGATGGGACGCAATGGTGCTAGATGGCATAAGAGAAGATTTTAGGTAGCCTGCAGACACTACATTAAATGTAGGTTTCAGGCTCAGAGGTTTCAAAGGTAACAGTATCTGGCTAGAACTTAGCATTATTCTGTTTTTATTCTATTTATTTTTCTCTTACGTATATGGTAAATGGCAGTGGTTTTCCACTTACGGTAGTTATATAAAATTTTCTTTCTAAACAAACAAGTTAAAAAGTAAGTAATTTGCTTGGCAACCGTGGTGCTGTGTGGTTCGAGATTCTGCCTGGGACAGGTGTCATGGCCCGTGCTTGCTCATCCCTGGCACAGCCACTGCACACATCCACTGGTTCACTAACAAGGGCCAGGAAAAAAGGGTTGCCTGTTATTCACATGAGTGGAGTTTTATGGAAAGAGATAGGTGCGTCTCTGGAGTTATGTGTTACTATGTGTCAAAGTGTTTGGAGAATATCGACTAAGGAAGCCTTTTCCTGATGGGTGAAAAATAACTCGGTTATGCTCACCTACCCGTTCTACAATGTTATGCAGTATATTAATGTAGTGCATAATAAAAACAACAAAAAAGTTAAAAAAAAAAAAGTAAGTGATTTAAATACAAATTTAGAAAAATATTAAGAAGTTAATCACACCAGGGGCTCCTGGGTGGCTCAGTCAGTTAAACATCCAACTTTGGCTCAGGTCATGAACTCACAGTTGGTGGGTTCGAGCCCTATGTCAGGCTCTATGCTGACAGCTCAAAGCCTGGAGCCTGCTTCAGATTCTGTGGCTCCCTCTCTCTCTCTGCCCCTCCCCTGGTCATGCTCTGTCTCTCTGTCTCAAAAACAAATAAACATTAAAAAAAATTTTTTTTTTAAATGAAATTAATCACACCAAACTTAGGGTAAGAATTATGACATGAACATCTGAAGCGTTAGAAATACTCTCTAAGAGAAAGGTTAGCAGTTTGCTGTGTTGCTATCACTGTGTTGGTATAGATCATTCGGAGATCAAGCATGGTAATATGGGTCATTTTTTTTTCTTTTTTAAGTAAATTCTACTACCAACGTAGGGTTGGAACTCATGACCTCCAGGTGAAGAGTTGCATACTCTACTGACTGAGCCAGCCAGCCGCCCCCAAATGGGTCAAGTTTAAAGCTAGGCAAACAGGAATTCCAATCTCCCTTCAATACTTTTTGGCTGGGTGGCCTTGGACAAGGATTCAGGTCTTTGTCTCTCTTCCCTCACCTTTATAATGAGAGTCTGTATTACAGGACTGTAAGCATTAGAGAGACAACAAATATGAGGTCCTAAAATTATAAACGTTATTAATCTTCTTTATAACTTTCCAACAAGCTTTTCAAGGTTAGCCATCATTGGCTCTGACCTAATTTCTCTAATTCTGTGAGACTGTCTGTCTGCAGAGCTATTAATTGGTTTCAGAAAAGAAATGAATGTATTATTTGTTTTTATTTCTCCATCAATTTGTATAGAAAGTTAAAAACTCAGCACAATGTTCCCAGTCGTTCTCAGGTCATCCCCAATGGTTGTCAGCGGGGGAGAGGACCACCCACCCAGTGCAAGTCCAAGAATCCACGATACATTCTCATGTTCTTTGGAATGCATTTGGTAACAATTTTTAAGCAAACAAAACGATAAACTGCACAATCACTATAGACACATCTCTGAAAACTTACAGCACTGAGAAAAGGGGGAAAAATCACTTAATCCACATTCCGCAGTTCCAACCCTACCCTTTCAGCCACTCCCCGCTCCCCACTGTAAAGAGGCCTGAGGAGGCCTGCAGAGATGGACTTAGTGAGTGTGGCAGACAACATCTCACAGAACCACCACCGGGGTCTCTGGCTTTCCTCTTCAAAAGCAAGCAAGTGCTGAGACTGGAAAGAGATTCTTTCGTAATCAGGACACCTTGCCTGAGTAGGAGCTAAATTGGACCAGCCCAGCCCCCTTCTTCAGCACAATCTGAAGTTCCAGCTCTTGTAAAATCATTAAAGCACAGCACAAAAGCAGTTTCCTCTGGAACAGTAGTAATGATTTTCATCTTCCAAATTAAGCATGGACTTTTTGGGAAACCTATCATTAGAGGATTTTCTGTCTGCTGACCTTTGCTTTCACTTCCTGGAAGTATTTCATGAAGTAGGTCACCTCATTCAGATACAGAACACCATGGTTATCTCCCATATAGTTTGCAATATGAGTTACAAGCATGATGTGCAAGCAGTTTATGATTCTTTGGGTCTTCTATGTGGCTATACATTTGTCCTTCACCATGGTCATATTTTTTTCTAAATGAGCCACTAGATTTCAATAGATCAGATACAGCTATTTCTTCTTACAGTTTGGTACAAGTCAGAAACGCAGTTTTTAGAAATGCCTTTTCATAGATGATTGTAAGGGATAGAATGAAACAAATCTCAACATAATAGAATGAATGCATGATGTTAAACAAGAAGTGATCCAATATTTTAACCAATTTGTTAATGTTTATACTCCCACATGCTAGAGTCTACTACTAAAAACCCTAACTTTTGATTGGCTAAAAAGACTGAAAACTGCAGTGCTGTATACCCTTGCCCTCCACGGAAAAAAGTGTCTAGTTACTTCTGAATGATTGTCATCGCTCATTAGTGATCTATTTGAAGCTATTATATTTACAGTGCACACAATGTTTTTTGTTTTGCAAATCCTGGTGATACTAACATAGCCATAAATACATGGCCATACAGACAAGAAGACAAGTGTATTTCTAGGGCCTAATACTTTTATTTGTCAAGATATGGATAGTTTAAAATTTATATTTGAGGGCCTGGAAAATTATCAAGGAGACTACAGTTTAACTCTAACTGGGTAGTTTGGTCTAGCTATTCAGAAGAAGGAGAAGCACATGGTTTTATTACAGAGCTTGAGCTTAATGTCAGGATCCAAATGTTCCAAGTTCAAATAAATCTTCACAAGCCTGCTTGCTTCTCGGATTGCTAAATCCGAATAGCCGCAAGCAGGAGCCTATAAACATATAAACTAGCAGAAACAAAATCACGAAGGCACATAGTAAAAAGCAACACCCAAAAGCAAACATCCGTTAACCTTAAAGATAATATAAACAAGATGATACCTGTTCTTCAGCTTTTTGGTTTCTCAGCATCGATAAATATTTCCTAATTGCATGGAGAGGATATTTTTTGAAGTAAGAGAATCTAGACTGAGGCAACAGATTATCCATGGTGAGGAAAGTAAGAAGGTTCTCGTCTGCCCCACCCTGTCAGCAACCATATGAAGTCTAGAAGCTTCACAATTCCTCAGATGCCTAAAGATTTGCTTGTAGCTCAGTCACTTTCCTGCAAACAAAGCAAATGTTCTTCTCCTTGCTGCTTCCTCTTTTGGGTGGGTTCCTGGTGAAACCAGACAGCCAAGTCTGAGTACCGGCCATCTAAAAGCGTCCAGAAATACAATGCCCAAAGGGCAGCAGGAGCCAGGAGGAATGTAGGGGCTGGTCCACAGAATGCAAATTGCTTAGTGGTAGTGATGCCATCGCCCTATTTCTAGCAACAGCGTTCTGTTGCAAGCTATGTTAATATTAGCTAGCTGGTGACTTTCCACACCCACAGACTCTCGTGAGGCTTAATCTTAATTCTTCTGACAGCTTTTCTGGCTCTTAAAGAGGACATGACATGTGGTTTTTTCTGTTTCCTTCTAGATTTTTTATCAGCATGAGCACACATAGGGACATCCCTTGGCTGCGTCTCAGCTCAAAAGTGTTGATTCATTCAGTCTCAAGAAGCTTTGTTTTAGGGGACTTCTAAAAAAAATTAACAATTTACTTCACTCTTCACTGTTATCGAGGAGTTCAGTGGCAGCACTTAAAAGGTTTGGTTTACGCTGTCATGCATTATGCAACACGCCCGGTAACCAGATACTTTACGTTAATTGAACAATAGCTGGGAACAGATTCTGTTCTGAGTTAAAAGGCTTCTCTCCTTGAATCCTTATCTCAAATCCACAGGCCAAATCCAGGAACATTAAATTTCCCCAGGCTTTATTCCGAATGTAAGGGAGAAAAAATGTTATACATTTACTTTCTAAGTATTTTACAAAAGGATTCATGCTTTAAAAAGAGAACAGGGTAAGAGGACTGTGGTCTTAGAGGACATGAAATCATGAAATTTGAAACTTCAATATTTTCTTAATAGTCTATAGAAGCCACGGGGTTTCTGAACAAAGTTTCCAAGTCGGCCTTACTGTTTTATTATCCTTGTTAACACTGTAGTAGCTGGTTCGTCGGGTGGAAACATTTGGCCACCTGGGTGAGGGGCTGTTGTGTAGAGTCTAGGCCAGACATCAACCCAAAATCATAAGGCCTCGAGATTTGCTTTCAAGTGGAAAGAGAAAGAACTTGTCTCTTCCCCTTCAGAGACTGCACTGTTGGGGAGGAAGGGTAAGCAGAGCTGGGGACGCACGTTGCCTCCCTAGCTGTCCCCCTGGACATCCGCCCTGACACTCCTGGCTGGGCCACTTGCCTTCAGGGAACACACTTGATGGACCTAATGTGGGTCGTGCTGCCACAGCCCAGACCATCTGTCAAGCTGGCCTTGGGCCCACTCACAAGGTGATCTTCCAGTCTCACCAGGGCCAGGCTGGCAATTCCAAGAAGTCGTTTATATAATGCTACTGGGGCTGGCTCCCAGGAGGAGGAGGCCCTGCCCTCCTGTCCGCTCTTTAGGTGCACACTGGCTGGCTCTTGAGTCTCCTCTGTATGCTGGAGACAGCCAGTGGACTCTAATGAGGGCCAGAGCCAAGCCCTGTGCTGTGAACCACCAGAATGCTAAGGGCAGTGTTGTGCACTCCCAGGCAGCTCACAGCCCAGAAAAACAAGAAGCATGGAAACCTAGACACCCTGGCCCTGGAAAGAGGGGAGGCCCCT
Organism: Panthera uncia; assembly: GCF_023721935.1. Classification (NCBI taxonomy): domain Eukaryota; kingdom Metazoa; phylum Chordata; class Mammalia; order Carnivora; family Felidae; genus Panthera; species Panthera uncia. The sequence goes on from NC_064810.1 coordinate 128,954,372, forward strand.
GGAGGCTTTGGGAGGAGAAAAGGTGTCATTTATACACACCCTCGAGGAACCCACAAGCTGCCCTCTTCCCTTCCTTTTTTAAAATATCTAAACCTTCAGAGATGCCTCTTCTTATGGAAAGAAGCTGGCAGTCTGCCAAACACCCACAGCACGGCTGTGATCAAAGCCTTTTCCCAACGGATGAACACAAAGCAGACTTCATTTCAAATGGTTGTTTCATGCTCACCTTCTCCTGGTTTGAGGAGGTCAGTGAAAAGAGATGGGGAAGGGCTGGGTCTGGGGAGAGAAAAGAAAACCCAGACAGAAAACTGTCCTGGCTAGATTTAGCATAAAAAGAGAAGCCGGTGGAACAAACACAACTAAAATCCCCTTAGGCGTTTAGTCGACAACAAAAAGCAAATCGTATCTAACATTTATTGGGCCTTTCAGCCAGACACTGTGCTAAATTCTTTACGTGCATTATCTCATGTAACCCTACAGCACCCTATGGGGAAACTGAGGCTCAGAGAGGGTAAACAACTTGCCAAGGTCACACAGCGACAAAGCAGGGGAGAAGGGACTCCAGCCAGGTAGGCTGACACACCAGAATCCCCAGAGGTTCCGTTCCCAGTCAGTACACTGCACAGTCTCTTAGCCCACATCCCGAAATGGATTCCTAAGAACCTCTTTACAGATGAATCTAACAAAGGAAAGGCATGGGGTTGCATTGTTAAAGAGAAAGACAAATTTAGACTGTTAAGAATTTGCAGACTAAGATTATTAGATTAGAGATCAGGTGCATTTTCGTGCAAAATCATATAACTTCCTATCCTGGATTCTGCATAAATAAGGCTAATACTCATTATTTATCACATAAAAGTTCCTTTCTGAAATGATTCTGGTGATCTTGAAAAGAAGTTGTACTATGGATTCAGATTTTCTGCTTCACAAACTTTGAAAACTACCATATTCTCAGTTTCTGTTTGAAATAGATTGCAATGGTTAATTCCACTCCATATTTATTACAAACATAATGGGAAAGAGTCACTGTCCCGTTGTATTCACAGTATGGACATCTCTGCCATCTCAGCCTGGAGGAGTGATGGTTTGATTGCCACTGTGACTCAGTTGCCTCGGTAAATGGCAATGGACCAGAGATTGGGTGGCTACAGTATATACCTGCAAAGACCGAAATAGCCCAGTGGAGCCACCCAGTGGTAAGGGGTTTATTCCACCGCCCTGCAAAATAGCACAATAAGGAGTGGGGTGATTACCTGTTATTTGAACAATTCATTCCCACCCCTTGTCCTAGCACAATAACCAACAAGGGCGCCTGGGTGGCTCAGTCGGTTGAGCGTCCAACTTCAGCTCAGGTCATGATCTCACAGTTCATAGGTTGGAGCCCTGCGTCGGGGCTCTGTGCTGACAGCTCAGGGCTTGGAGCCTGCTTGGGTTTCTGTGTCTCCCTCTCTCTGCCCCTCCCCTGCTCACACTCTGTCTGTCTCTCTCAAAAATAAATAAACGTTAAAAAAAAAGAACAGTAACCAACACAAAGCACAAACCCAGGAAAGCACTAGATCCAGGCCTCAATCCACTGTGAAAGTGATGCGTCTTTGGAGTGGTGGGGGTCCGGAGCTGACGGCCAAGAAAGAATTCTTGAGACATCCTTGGTGCAAAAAAAGTGATTTTATTCAAGCACAGGGGCAGGACCGGTGGGCAGAAAGAGCTGCACGGGGGTTGTGCAGAGTGACTGGCTATATACTATGGAGCTGGGGGAAGTAAAGGCAAAGGACCTTCCAGAAGGACTTTGATATGCTAAGAAGGACTCATAAGATACCTGAGGCCTTGCTATTGTCAAGCTAAGGTTGTTTTTCCTTTAGTAAGGTATTAACATTAGGATGGTAGGGGTTTTTGGAGAAATGTTAGACTGTATTTGCCTCAAGTATTTGTCAAGGGCTGCAGGTTATGAGGAAATTTAATTTTATCCACCATTTCCTTCTTGTCTTTGTTCCCCACATCACAGTGGAGGGGAGGGTGATATTGGGGCTCCAGGAAACTGAGTCTATAGGTTTCTGGAGATTAGGCTGTTGATAAGATTGCCTTTTTCTTATAATTTACTGAGATATTTGTAAACTGATGGAGACTCTTATCCTGCAGGACTGTGATCTCTATCAGTTAACCATTTGTTTTCTGTCCTTTCCTTTGTTCTTGGGCATCCAGGAGTGCCTGTGGAATGTCACACATATCCCACCTAGGGGTGGGGGCGGGGTGCTAGCTTGTGCTTGGCCCTCAGCTTGCCTTATGCTCCCTCATCAAAAAGATATTCATGTGTCCTCTGGTTTCTAAGAATTACCAGCTTTTTCACAAATCGCTTAAAAATATGGGTATCCCCATTTCTTTGCTCAAAGAGCATCATACAGAGGCAAAGCTAAAGCCAAAAAAAAAAAAAAATAGTGACAAAGGTATGAAGAAAGCTATTTTACAGTTTACTCCTTTCCAAATGTTGGAGAAGATGGGATGAAAATGTGGGTTTGCCAGGCCATCTAGTACTGTGCACTGCACACAGCAGGTGTTTCATTCATATGCGCCGGTACCTATTTATTAAAGGGGAAAGACAAAGAGAGGAGAATGGGATCCGTTTAACATCGCAAGTGTTAAATTCAGGATGAGAAACAGGAAATGAAAACAGAAAGTTTGTCTCCAGGATGCCTTTGAGTGGACAGCGTTTCCAAATTGCATCGGGACAAAAACTAAAACCCTACTAATCCCTTCTCTTTCTCCTTCCAATCAGTGCTGAGAGTTTCTATCAGGAAAATGACTCCATGCTCTGGGAATTAATCCAGCCCAGATGTAAAATGAAGGGCAAGCAGTGAGAATGATGGAGAAGCAGTTAGCCCAGAAAACAGAAACCATTTTTTATCGTGAATTCCTCTGAGAAATCATTCTCATCCCACTAGGTCTGTGGATATTGGCTCCATTTCTTGCTCCCCCAAGGACAGTTCTAAATGGAATCAGGAGAGGGAAAGGGAGGCATTTACCATTGCTTCTCAGGACTAGTATATGCAGCACCAACATTCCACCTTTTGCATGATGAGATCTTTTGTGCTACTTGATCTGACATTTTCTTGGTGCTCCCACCGTGTAGGGAGTAATTATCTCATACCTGCATATGGTGCATTTTACTTTCCCCAAATTCACATTCAACCACCCTGCCCCCGCCACACCATGCTCCTATTACAACCACAATTCAATCACTCTGGTGTTTCTATAATTTTTTAAAGTTTATTTAAAGAGAGAGAGAGAGAGCACACACTCATGATTTGGGGAGGAGCAGAGAGAGAGAATCCCAAGCAGAGCTGGATATGGACTTGAACTCACAAACCATGAGAGAGCAAACCTTCTGCTTTTGGCTTCAGGTATTGATTTCTCAAATTTCACAACAACTCTGCATCCCTGGGACACTTGCTCTCCACTTAGGAAGAAAACATTTTTCTGCAAAGTTTAAAATAGACTTGAACAGGGGCGCCTGGGTGGCTCAGTCAGTTAAGCGTCTGGTCTTTGGCTCAGGTCATGATCTCATGGTTGGTGAATTCGAGCCCTATGTTGGGCTATGTGCTGACAGCTCAGAGTCTGGAACCTGCTTCAGATTCTGTGTCTCCCTCTCTCTCTCCACTTATGCTCCACTTATGTTCTCTCTCTCTCTCTCTCAAAAATAAATAAACATTAAAAAAATTTTAAATAAACTTGAACATGCATCAGAATCAACTGGAAGGCTTGTTAAAGCACAGATTGCTGGCCCCCACCTTCACAGTTTCTGATTCAGTAGGTCTGGGGCGAAGAGTGAGATTTCACATTTGTATCAGCTTCCCCCACAATGCTGATGCCGATGACCCCTGGACCATTGGTTTAGGTGCTGTCAGGCAGGAGATGTGGCTGTGGAGAGATTTGTCAGGTGGAGTTTGAAGGATAGATACCCTGTTTGCTGGAGCACTTTGAGAGCTCCCATCAGATTTGCATTTTAAAATGCACTTCCCTGGCAGTGGTGGGTTTTCTCCAAGCTCATCTCTTTTTTTGTAGCCACTCTTCCGAGAGTCAGCTCTTGCAGTTATCAAGCTTCAAGTGAACCTCTCACCAAGGTCTGTCTTCTCAGTGATATCTTGACTTGATATCATATTGCTCTCAAACTCTCACTCTTGACTTGATATCATATCGCCTCTTATCAAGCTGAGGCAGCACTATCAGTAATCTTAGCTCGGGAGACAGCCCTTTCTTTAAGCTCAGGGCCAGAAACCATAGCCAGCTGTACACAACACTACCTCCCTCCGTCTTCTGCACTAACGCCTTGTTCCATTCCAGTTGGGGAAGGAGGAATCTTGGACTTGGAACAGGCAGCCCCCTCATGCCAAGAATTTCCAAAATCACGGTTTTCCACAAACCCATCCCCAGGCATAATTTACTCGTCTTTGTCTTCAATGCTACTGTAGTCTGGGCAGGATCCACTGCTAACTCTGTCTCCTCTCATCGAGTCTTGAGTTTACTGCAAAATGGTCCTTTAATAGAAACATAAGATGTCCCCAGGAAGCTTACCATTTCTGGTGGATTCAGAGACACCTTCTCCTAAGGACCCATGTCTGGAGCTGTGTCACCTTCTCCTCATGACCCTGACTTCCTTCCACCTTTCCCTTAGCAGCCATGCTTTGCTCTTTTTAGGAGGAGTAACACCTAGAAAGAGAAGACAGAGGTATTTCCTCTTAAGAGCAGTGGTTCAACCCTGAGGGAACTTTCAGATTGGTGGTTGTGCTTCCTATAATTCTCTATGAAAACTAAAAATATGGTTTCAGCAATAAGGAAAATAAATACATTAATTTGAGTAAAGGAGCTTTGGCTAACTAGGCGAATGGAAGTGGGGGTGAGTGGGCAGGTTGGTATGTTCCCTTGTAATGCTTGATGGTTTGAAAAGTAAGGATGTAAGTGAAAGCAGATGTCTGGCTGGGCTGGGCCAGGCCTACCCTTGGCACGGGGATGGCCCTTGGAATAAACAGGCAATCCAACTTCCCTTTCCCATTTTTCTGACTCTGTTGCATGGATGGAAGTTCAGTGGCCAGAGAACATGGAGTCTAAAATAATTCTTAAATACTTGTCTTGAGTTCTAGTAGAAAGACCCAGGTCAGAGGTGTTTATGTGGATAACTCACTCAGTTTTCACTGCCACCTCCTGTGAAAAACCACGATTGGGGATGAGACTAGGGGAGTCTGATAGGAGTAGCAGCTCATGTTAGCTAAAAGAAAGATAATGTGCATGCAATTTGGAGTAGACAGACTGTTCATCACAGTGATGTTTATAGTCATGTTCTTAAACTCCATTATCCTTGAATTTTTATTAACTACCAAAGATAATTATCTGGGGGGCCTGGGTGGCTCAGTCGGTTGAGGGTCAACTTCGGCTCAGGTCACGATCTCATGGCTAGTGGGTTCAAGCTCCATGTGGGGCTATCTGCTGACAGCTCAGGGCCTGGAGCCAGCTTCGGATTCTGTGTCTCCCTCTCTCTCTGCCCCTCCCCCACTTGCTCGCATGCTCACTCTCTCTTTAAAAAATAAATAAACATTAAAAAAATTTTTTAGAACAGGTAATTATCCAACATGGAAATGATATGTCTTCCCTTGGTTGGATCACTAAAGACCATGAATATTGGTGCAACCCAGACTATATATAGGTACAATAACCTGAGTAATCGTTACCAGAATGCCAGTTTGTCTTTATTGTTAAATCTTAGGTACCAGGGTGTCTATCTTGGTGTCTCAGTCAGCTGAGCATCCAACTCTTGATTTTGGCTCAGGCCATGATCTCGCGCTTCCGTGAGATCGAGCCCTGAGTTGGGCTCTGCGTTGACAGCACAGAGCTTACCTGGGATTCTCTCTCCCTCTCTCTGCCCCTCCCCCACTTGCCCTCTCTCTCTCAAAATAAATAAATACACTTAAGAAAAAATCTCAAGGGGGGCGCCTGGGTGGCTCAGTCGTTTAAGCATCCAATTCTTGATTTCCGGCTCAGGTCATGATCTCCCTGTTCATGGGATCGAGCCCTGCGTTGGGCTCTGTACTGGCAGCATGGAGCCTGCTTAGTATTCTATCTCTCTCTGTCTCCGCTCTTCCTCCCACATGCACGCACATGTTCTCTCTCTTGAAAATAAATATTTTTTAAAAAATCTTAGATATCAAAGTCAGAGGCATATGGGATCACTTATTTATTTATTTATTTTCACATGACTGGTTACATGTTCTTTTGAGGTTCGCGGCTCCTGTGGTCCACAGACCAGCAGTGTTAGCATCACCAGAATCTCAGGCCATACCCTGGATCTCCTAAATCATAATCTGCATTTTGAAAAGATCCCTAGATGATTCATATGCACATGTAAGTTTGAGACCCACTGGCTAGGAATGAATACAGGGCTCCTACACACTCCTATTGTACCCCCCCCCCCCACACACACACACATAACTTGACCCTACCACTAATTCTACAAGAGTGACCGTTTCCTGTCTATAACCCCTTCCTCACTGACCTCCTTCAGGGTGTTGACAGTGTCTTGTCCATTGTTACATTAGTGTCTCACAGTCACTCAATAGATCTTTGTTTAATGAATGAATGACTGATGATACATGTAGTGTAGCATCTGGGTATGAACTGCCTTGAGCTTTTCCAGATCTTGTTGGCCCCTGGATCCAGATTAGTTATACTAACAGTAACAGCCCAAATTTCACTGGTTCATGTCTTTTTTTTTTTTTTTTTAATGTTTATTTCTGAGAGAGAGACAGAGCAGGGGAGGGGCAGAGAGAGAGAGAGGGAGACACAGAATCTGAAGCAGGCTGTGACAGAATCTGTCAGCACAGATGCAGGGCTTGAACTCACCTACTGTGAGATCATGACCTGAGCTGAAGTCAGACTCTCAACTGACTGAGCCACCCAGGCGCCCCTGGTTCACGTCTTAATGTAGGGCCTTCTTCTGCTATAACCTGCCACTCGAGTATTTCAGGGAGTTTTCAGATGTGCCTCTCACATAGTCTTAAGCAAATCCTGGCCAGCAGCCATGGTGCTCCCTTCCTTGTTCCTGTTCTGGGCCCCCACCTGTCGCTGCTGTCACCACCTGGTGTGTCAATGTATTCCCACAGTGCAGCCTTGAGGTTCCTGAGATCCAAAGCATCCTCCAGGCCCTCTCCTCATTTAACCCACTACTCTTTGTCCCTCCACAATGCAGTCATGAAGTGTCCTCCACATGCTCTATTCAGACATTCTTGGGAGGCTCTTCAGTAGCAACTCCCAGGATCCCCTTTCAATCCTCCCCTGCCCATCTGTCTTCAGCATAACTCAGAGCCCTTCCTGTGGGTTCCTCATCTCACCAACTGCCCTTCTGGGCAAGATCCCTTTCACAATGTCCCTGGGCCATTAGAATAAAATACCTTTGACCTGCCACCAAAGGAGAACAACATTTTTTTTTACTAGATACAGTGCTCAACCTTGTTGCCATGGACCCCTTCTCCATTTCTCAGGTTAGTCCTATCAACTGCTCCAAGTCCTTCCATAAAATAAGGGACAAACACTGACCCTTTCTCCTGCGAGGGGTGTGGGACGATTAGCATTATATGGATATCTCCAAAGAAATACTTCTCATGAAATTGTTCCCTGGTTTTTCCACTTGCTTGATTTTTTTTTTTTTTTCAGTTGATAAAGATTCTTTCCTTGACCAAACTTGAGTCAGCTTCTCTGAGTTTTGTCTGAATAGGTCCCAACTTTGCCTCCTTAGTCCAGTTTTAGCAGTAATCCTGTTGGGTTAGGTTAGTGTAACCCCACTGCCGGCCACCCCACCGCCTTGATATCTAATCGCCCTGGCCTGCCTTCAGCAAGAATCCCCTAGCATGCAAATGGCCTACTTAAGGGGCGCCTGGGTGGCTCAGTAGGTTATGCATCTGACTGCAGCTCAGGTCATGATCTTACAGTTTGGTTTGTGAGTTTGAGCCCCGCGTCGGGCTCTGGGCTGACAGCTCAGAGCCTGGAGCCTGCTTCAGATGCTGTGTCTCCCTCTCTCTCGCTGCCTCTCCCCTGCTCACACTCTGTCTCTCTCTCTCTTAAAAATAAACATTAAATTTTTTAAATAAAAACATAAATAAGTGGCCTACTTACAATTCCAACTCATTTCTATTTGACTCCAAGTCACAAACTCTTAACTGTTATATAGTACTACGTCCATCACTATTTTGTATCCCTGTCCATCTCCAAGCAGGTTGCCTCGTGCACAATAGTTACCTAGTATATGTGCTTATGAAACGAATAAGCTGAAAGACACATCCATCAACTTTTATATTGTAATCCTTTCTATTTAAAGCTGTGTGACTAGTGAGCTATTTTAGGTCAGGATTAATTGTAGTTAAAGTAACAGATATGTGGTTAGGGTCCTCTCTCTCCCCATGACACATAGAGCCTGTGCTTCCAAATAATGCCAGTCACTTCTTCCTTCCTGTATGCTCCTGGTCTTTAACATAATTCCTGGGCTCAAACCAAGCGCCATTATAGCTGTTTACTTGATGCTACCGTTTCACAGTGTGCCAAGCCAGTGCCATAAAATATTTTCATTTGAAGATCAAAAATAAAAACACCTTTTGTGAAAGAAATTAGCGCAGAGACAATCAACAAATGCTAATTCTCCATCACTGGAGAATTTATGCACTGGTTTACCTATGAGCACTATACTATATAACAGTGTATATTATTTGTTTGGCTGTCGTAACAAAACACCAGTCTGGATGCCTGAAACAACAAACATTTATTTTCTCATGCTTCTGGAGCCTGGGAAGCCCAAGACCAAGGTCCAACAAAGTTTGTTTCCAGAAAGGACTCTCTTACTGGCTTGTAGACAGGCACCTCTCGTTATGTCCTCACATGGTCTTTCTTGGTGGGTATGGACAAAGACAGAAAGAGAGAGAGAGAGAGAGAGAGAGAGAGAGAGAGAGAGAGATTGAGGGTGTTCTAGCGTCTCTCTTTAAAAGGCACTAATCTTATTGGATTAAGGTCCTGCCTTTATTGCCTCATTGAACTTTAATGATTTCTTTAGAGGCCCTGTCTTGAGGTTAGGGCTTCAACACAAGTTTGGTGCAGGACACAAACATTCAGCCCATACCAAGGGTCAAATTGTCTTAGGGTGAAAACGGAGGGTTAAGGCCCATGAGGATCGTAGCACATTGTTGTGCTCAGTAAGTATGACTAGAACAATACTTGTTTATACCTAAATTGTTTTATCTTTCTTCTATGTGAGGATCCATGTCTCCATAAAATTTTGAACAATATTGCCTACTTAGAATTTATTTATAAACGCTTGAGTTTCCTGGATGAATGATCTCTATATTATTTAATGATGTAAAAAATTTCGTGAAAGTGAAGTCAGTCTCCATTACTTTCTAGTTTCAGCGTTAAAATGTAATTCTCATCCTAATTTACAATTGCTTTATTTAAAATCGGTTTTTTGGAGTTATTTCCTTGAACTATCCCAAACAATTTCTTCCCTTCCTTAATATTAGTGTTCAGACACTTACATATAACTCTATCTCCCCAGAGGCCTTTGTTTGCAGTTATAAAATCTTTATTGCTACAAAATTCCTTCCAGCTTTTTATGATCGCTCTTGCTCCAAGGTCCTGTCTAGATCTGGCATGCTATGATTTCAAGATGCTCCATGATGAAAGCAATGTTTTAAACTCTAGGCTTGTCAAGCTTAAAAAAGAATATAGGGTCGAAGAGGTGGGGAGAGCAACAGAAATGCTGTTATTGCTGTTGTTCCACAGAATTGTAAAAGTGGCTCAAAGTGACAGCATGGGTTGATTCTCCTTTCTTCATGGAGTGGTAAATCTGTCAACAAGTTATTTTCCAAGAGCTTGTCAAGGGTTTCTCCTTCCCAAGATTTTTCTCTCAAGCGTGTTTGATGGCTTTCTCCCAGGCATATCTTATGTAAAACAGATTCCCCACCCCCCTTAACAGCAGGTGCCCAATTCTCAACTTCCATCTGCATTGTATTTTACACGTTTGTCCTTTTTAGGAGTTTACCTCTTGTGTTTTTCAAAGAGGCAGGCTTGTAACAGGTGCCTTCTTCACTTGGCAGGGGAACAGTGCCAGAGTTGCTAAGTTCCCTCCCGTGTGTGGCCGGGTTTCTTGCTATCGGTGGAGGCAGGTGTAATGCTGAGACCACCATTTGGAATGTAGTATGCATCAGACACGTCTGAATGAAGAATTTCATTTCGCTGATTTTAAACATGGAAGAGCTAAAGTGCCCATTTTAAAATAATTTTATCGGGCAACAGCTTTTTGATAGTGTCCGAGCTTAGGCTCTTCTCCATTCTGAAATGCAGCGTTCACCTTGTCTCCAGACGAGATATCACTTCTGACAGGAATCATGTTCTGCTTTCCCTTCTGAAAGAGCAAGCAGCTCCATGACATCACCAAGCGAGACTTAACACAGCCTTTCCTCGGAACCACAATTCCCCATCAGAGGCACAAGAAGAGAGTGATAAAGTACACCCTTTCCCCACCAGGCAGAGTGTACCAGTTACTGCATACTTGTCTCTCAGCTCCAAGCACATCATTCTATCCTCAGTGATGCTGGGATTCTATAAACCACGTTGCCATTTGCCAGCTGTTCTCCATTAGGCTCTGCCAATGGAGGGCAACTGCAAGTTTGATGGAGTAGGAAGGGACTTACTCCTCTGTTTCCGTTTTGCTTTCTGCTCTTGAGAGTCTCACCAGCAACACTTCTTCATCCTGGCGGCAGCCCTTTGGCAACAGGAGTCCCATCTCTGTAATAATGTTTTTCCAACATTCTCAGAATCTGCCTCATTGACCCTCTCAGAGGTCCAGCACAGTCAGCCAGTGCCTTCTCCTCAGGTCCAGAGACAAGACTACCAACTAGCTAGTGCCCCTCTCTTCAGGGGTCCTAGCCTCTTTCTTGACTTTGAGCTATGAATGTCTGGTGGACCCAGATTCTAGGCATTCACAAGCATCGGATTGAAATTCAGGTCATTTTATTGAATATTAAATGTAAGGCTGTCACAAGAAGGCTGGAGGGCTTGGGGACATTCAAATTATGTGTTAGGGACTCCCAAGCCGGTATCTGTGTGCCAGACATCTTTCCCAGGGTAAATGGAGAGCCCATATGCAACTCAAACTTGGAATGTTTAAAATTAAATCATTGTCTTCCCCCGTGGCTCAATGAATTCTAACACCACCTACCAGTTGCCAGCAAGAACGAATTTTTAGGTTCACAGCCTCCCAGTACTATCAATTTTACTTCCTAAATGTATCCAACTTTACATCTCTACTTCACAACCTTAGTTCAGGGCCATTGGCTTACTGCAATGAAGTTGCTTCTCAACTCTTTCCCTTCCAATCTAATCACCCTAGAGTGTGTATGGCTTTTAAAAGTTCTAAAGAGATAATAAAAACTTGTACCTCTCTCAACACAGTCCTAGATCTGTCCAGTGACTTGGAAAGACTCGGAAGTCCAGTGCCTTCTATCACTCCAAATCATTTAAAATTTTTCTTTTTATCACTGTTAAGGACAATTTGATGATGTGCCGTGATGTTGTTTACTTCATGTTTCTTGTGCTTATTGTTCATTGAGCTTTGATCTGTGGATATATAGTTTTCATAGTTTGGAAATTCTTTGTCCATTACTCTCTCAAATGCTTCTTCTCCCTCTCACTTTCAGAGACTCCAATAACATATATATTAGGCCACTCAAAGTAGCCTCACAGTGCATTGATTCGCTTTTTCTGTTTTGTTTTTTCTCCCTGTGTTAGTTTGTATACCTTCTATTGCTATGTCCTCAATTCACTAACCTTGTCTTTTGCCATGTCTAATCTGTCACTGATTTTTATCCAGTATATTTTTCATCTCAGTTATTATAGTTTTTGTCTCTAGAAGTCCTACTTTGGATCTTTTATTATATTTTTATATTTTCCATGTCTCTACTTAACATTTTGAACATATGGAATACAGTTGTAATTGACCATTTTAATGTGCTCATCTTCTAACATCTATGTCAGTTCTGAGTTAGTGTCAGTTAATTGATTATTCTCCTCATGAGTCATATTTCTCTACTTCTTTGTCTGGTAATCTTTGTTTGAATGCCAGACATTGTAAAATTTACCTTGTTAGATGCTGGATATTTTTTTGTTCCCATAATTATTCTTGAGCTTTATTCTGGAATATTAAGTTAGTTGGATACAGTTTGATCTTTTTTGGATCTTGCTTTTGTGATTTATTAGGTGGGCAGATAGCCATTTTCAACAACAGCTAGCTATTTCCTGCTACTGAAGTAAGATCTTCCTGAGTTTTCTACCCTTGCACTAAGAGTTATGAGTTTTTCTGTCTGACTTGTGAGCATATACTACTCCTGGCCCTGTGTGAACACCAGTTAGTATTTTCTAATCCTCTTAGATGTTTTTCCCCAGCCTCAGGTATTTTGCTGATCATTCATGGGCAGATCAGTACTTGGCTGAATGGTCAAAGAAGACCTCAAAGATTTCTTGGGCCTATCTAGGGTCTATACCAGCTCACAGAGCATTTGTGAAAACACAGATCAAATATTTTCATATATAAAAAGGCCTCTAACTTAGTGTCTGACACATAATTGGGGCTCAATAAATATTTTTGATCTTGGTTTAGATCTCTAGATATCTTTAGTGGGCATTTCTCATTCTTTTCACTACCCAGTGTCTGTAGTTTATTCTCATGAAACAAAGCTTGTTTCCCAACACAGAAACTGAAAAATTCCAGACTCATTTTTTCTAGCATCCTTGCTGCTAAAATGAAAGCTTATGACCTAGTCCTAGTCCACGACCATGACCAATATCCAGCCTTTTTGTATGCTTTAAAGAAGCAAGTCCAGGGAAGAAGCAGAACCCACACTCAGTTAACTCTAGGGATAGGAAGCAGCAGCAGCAGTAAGAGCAGTTACATCCATTCTTTAGAGGTAACATTCCTAGTGACCATAGTAACAGTGGTCTAGCATATGGCCATCTGGTACCTAGCAGCATAACAGTAGGGTTTTCACTGTTCCTCTTCTGTGGTGAGGTTTTGGGCTTTTTTAAGTTGTGTAATGTGCCAGCCTGATTGTGTAGTTTTTCTAGAGATACTGCATGCCATCCAATATTCTTTAATGTTTATGTTATTAAAGTATAATATACATGTGTATGAATAAAAGTATGTGTATGTTTATATGTCACATAAGTGATAATTTTTCATAAACTGAACTTTAATGAACTGAAAGTTTATAACTGGTACCCAGATCAAGAAACAGAATATTATAGGGGTGCCTGGGTGGCTTAGTCGGTTAAACATCCAACTTCAGCTCAGGTCATGATCTCACAGTCAATGAGTTCAAGCCCCGTGTCAGGCTCTGTGCTGACAGCTCAGAGCCTGGAGCCTGCTTTGGATTCTGTGTCTCCCTCTCTCTCTGCTGCTCCCCTGCTCATGCTCTGTCTCTCTCTCAAAAATAATTAAAAACATTAAAAAAATTTTTTAATTAAAAAAAGAAACAGAATATTACCAACATCCTAGAAGTTTCCTTATTCCCCCTCCAATTCACTAACCTCTGCCATCCAAGGTAACCATAATCATGACTCCTCACATCTTATATTAGTTGTGCCTATTTTTTCTTTTTCTTTTTTTTTTACTTGATATAAATCAAATCTTCTCACATATTCTCTTGTCCATGTCCAACATTGTGTTTGTGAGATTCATCCCAAGTGTTTTTTATAGTTGTAGCTTGATCTTATTGGAATAGTAAAACATAGCATTTTATAAATACACTACAATGTGTCTATCCGTTTGTATCAGGTGTCCCCAAGACCACCTTTAGGTTCAGGGATTTGCTAGAAAGACTCACAGAACTCAGAAAAGCTGTTATACCTACATTTGAGGTTTATTACAGTTGAAGGATATAGAATCAGCAAGGGGAAAAGGTGTATAGGGCTGAGTCCAGAGGAAACCAGGCACAAGCTTCTAGTTGTCCTCTCCCAGTGGAGTCACATGAACAGCCCTTGTTCCACAAGTATGTGTGACAACATGTACAAAGTGTTGCCAATCAGGGAAGCTCATTCAAGCTTTGGTGTCTAGGGTGTGTTGTTGTTGTTGCTGTTGTTTGAGGCCAGTCATGAAGGCATGCCGTGTCCGTAGTGTCCGTATTGCTGACCTTACCTCCTGAGTATCTACTCCCCATGTAGGTCAAACTGATGTATTATTGCTTAAAGTCTCAGGCATACAAAAATAGGCATTCACATAAATCACATTGTTAGCTTAAACTAATTGGCATAGCCTACACTTTAAGCATACAAAGACACTCATTTCAGGCAGCTTGTTGCAAAAACTCAGAGATCTTTCAGCAGCCAAGCCAAAGGCTAGTCCTGAAGACTTTGGGAATGTGCAACAGTTCAGTTAAACTTTTCTGTATACTATTACAGTGTCAATGGGCATTTAGGCAGTTTATATTTTTAATATGAACAGTGCTGCTATGAGCATCTTTTTACATGTTTTTGGTGAAGATTTGGGTGCATTGCTATTGGGTGGTGACTTAGGAGTGGGGTTGATAGGTCATAGGATATGCATTTGTTCAGCTTTTATAGACACTGCCAAATCATTTTCCAAAGTGACTATACAAATTTATACTCCCATTATCAACTTACAGAAATTTTCAAGATCATTTTAGAAAAACAACAGTTTTATTGCGGTACAAGTGACATACAATAAAATGCATATTCAAGTGTACAATTTGATAAATGTTGACATATGTGTATACCCATAAAACCACCATCACAAAAGGTAGTGAACCTGTTATTCTCCCCTAAAAGTTTCCTAATATTCTCATAATGAATTTGTTTTCTCTTCAAGTCAACCAGGGTACACTTCTGTTGTTTACATCTGAGACTTTCTAGCTGATATAATCCCACTTGAGTTGCCTTGTATTTGCACCCAGCTTGGTGTTTTGCATTTCTTTTCTCTTCTATCGATTCTTGTTGAGCATCTATGATGTATGCTAAGAATGTAGACTCTGTTCTTTGCCTATCTTAGTCAATTTGGCTGGACTCCAGGTCCCCTGTTTGCAGCTTTGTCCTCAAAACTCCTAGAAATTCCACACATCTTTTTATGTCCTGTTCTCTACACATTCTTCTTCTTGGACAACCTTATAGCCCCTGGTCCCAGTCCTTCCTGGTTGGCCCAGAACCAAACTTTCCTCGACCAACTCCAACAGAGGATTACCCAGATGGTAAGAGAAAGGGCCCCTCCCTCAGCTCTTCCTTAAGTTGCCTAGACCAGTGTTATGGGTTGAATTCTGTCCCCCACAAAAAGATATGTTGAAATACTAACTTCTGATGCCTCAGTGTGTGACTTTTTTTGGAGATAGGGTCTTTACAGAGGTAATCAAATTAAAGCATGATCTTTTTTTTTTTTTAAGTTTATTTTTGAGAGAGAGAGGGTGTGAATGGGGGAGGAGAAGAGAGAGAGGGAGACACAGAATCTGAAGCAGGCTCCAGGCTCTGAGCTGTCAGCACCAAGCTCAATGCGGGGCTCGAACCCACAAACCATGCATGAGATCATAAGCTGAGCCAAAGCCGGACACTTAACCAACTGAGCCACCCAGATGCCCCTAAAACCTGATCCTTAAGGGTTGTCTCTAATCTAATGAAATGAGCATTCTTTTTTTGGGGGGGGGGCTTGAGTGAGTGAGGGACAGAGGGCGGGCGGGGGAGAGGGAGAGAGAAGCAGGGCTCACCTGAAGCGGGGCTCAAGCTCACCTGAAGCAGGGCACAAGCTCACATGAGCATTCTTATGAAAAGGAGAAGTTTGGACACAAAGACAAAGATAGAGGGGAGATGCTGCAAAGAGGCACAGGGAAGGTAGCCATATCCAAGCCAGGGAGAGAGGCCGGGAACAAACCCCACGCACATCACCTTCAAGAAGGACCAATCCTTCTGACACCTTGATTGTGGACTTCTAGCCTCCAGAACATGAGACAATAAATTTCTATCGTTAAGCCCCTCAGTTACAGCAGCCCTTGTAAATTCACACAAACAGGTGGGATGCGTCTGCTTTTCCTAATCATTTGCAGACTATGAGGTGTGCAACAGAGGATGGGAGGGTAGTGGCTAGTGGCTGCCCTTTTGGAAACACTGTTAATAAAAGTTGAGCATGGGAAGAGAAGAACATGGGAGGAGTATGCTAACTCCAGATTATTTGACTTTGGCCGTTCATGAGAGCCTGAAGGAGGCCTGGCTAAACTCCCTGCTCTTTTCTTTCTTTTTTCTCAAACTGATAAACGTGAATCAGTTTTCAGCAGCCATCTGTGGGAGCACATGGACTCCTTCACTTAGTAGCTATTAAGATCTGTTCCACAGTCTGAGGGGGCGATTTGGGAATGTTTTTCTCCCAGGTCCTTTTCATGGGAACTTTTCCAAAATCGGAAGATTAATAAAAATTTGGTGAAGGCAGTACAGCATGCCTTGAAAACCCCCTGAAATCTTCTCATCACCTTTAATCAGGTCATCTGACAAGTTACCTTCAAAGAAATGGACTTCAAGCTGAGTCCTTTACGAGGACTGGATTTTGCTTTATTTGTAAAATGTTGTGAAGTTCCAGAACTCCTATTTGCCTTAATGGTCAAACTCTTGATTAAGGAGGGAAAAGCAGGCAGAAAGAGAATGACATAAATAGAAAATACAATGAAAATGTTAAATGTATGCAGAACAGTTGACTCATTACCCTTCCAGTTGAACCTGGCAATAAAGAATATAATAAATGGGTCCCTTGGGGAACTCCTTTTTCATTTCAAGTGCTTCCTTTGGCTCTTTTTGCCCTTCCGTCTCCACGCCCTTTTTTGGTCTTTAGGTCTGGATTTGAATCTATTTCAGCAAAACTGCAGAAAAGATCCACTTGGTCGAGTCTTGGGCGTCAGAGTCTGAATACGGTTGGAAGCAACTACAGTTAGCTCCCCTCAAGACTTTGTTCTGGTGTTGTTAACGAGTGCCTTGGGTTGCTAGAGATCAAAGATCCCCCTCTGCATCTCTGGCTCAATTCCCCTTGCTTTCACAGACTAATGCACTGCTCTGTCCACAGTGATTGCTTTTAAAATTGAGATAAAATTCACACAACATCGAATTCATCATTTTAATGTTCTTAAAGCATACATTTCAGTGTTTTTCAGCATGTTCACAATGTTGTGCAACCATCAGCGCTATCTAATTCCAGAACATTTCCATCACCACAGAAAGAAACCTTGCACCCGTTATCTACCACCTTTTGATTCCTCTATCCCCTGTAGGCCCTGACAACCACGAATCTACTTTCTGTGTCTGTGGATTTGCCCATTCCAGATATTTCATATCATATAATACACGGACACTAGGTCTGGATTCATTCACTTAGCACATTTTCAAGGTTCATCTGTGTTATAGCATGTTTTCTATTCCTTTATATGGCTGAATATTATTTCATTATATGGATACATCTCATTTCATTCATCCATTCATCCACTGATAGACTTTTCATCCTTTTCCCATTTTGCATAATACTGCCATGAATATTCATATACAGGATTTTATGCAGATGTATATTTTCAGTTCTTTTGGATATGTATCCAAAAGTGAAATTGGTGGATCATATGGTAACTTTATGTTTAACTTTTTGAGGAATTGCCAACTATTTCCCAGAGTCTTTTTTTCAAGGAGAATAGGATAAGATCGATTTTAGACACACTGTTGTTGAGGGGCAGCTGAACTGCCAAAGAAAGAACCCACCATGAAGTTGAAGGTAAAAGGGTAGTGCCCAGGTGAGATAAGGTTGAATATTTCAATTTGGGCATTATCCATATGCAGTGGTTGTTAAAGCTTCCGGGGAGAGGAAGTCTCTGAGGGTGATAACAGGTGAAAAACAGGGAATACAAGGAGACGTTCATCAGCTAAGCACTGTCTAGGATTGTTCTTTATGTATAGTGTCAATTTAATCATCATAACACAATTAAGTGGATGATGTCATTAGCCCCATCTTACAGGTGGGGCAACTGAGGCTCACTGAAGTTAAGCATGTGGACTGGTTTGCAAAGTTTGTATATAGCAGAACCAGGATTTAAGTACTGGTAAAGACCATAGAAACAACCTGAAAAAAACTTAAGGGATTAGAGGTAGATTTTATTGTATCGTATTGTGTTGTATTGTATTGTATTGTACCGTACTCTATTGTATTTTAAGTTTATTTTAGAGAGAGAGAGCATCAGCAGGGGAGGGGCAGAGAGAGAGAGGGAGAGAGAGAGAATCCCAAGCAGGCTCTGCACTGCCAGTGCACAGCCCGAAACGGGCCTCGAACCCATGAATCATGAGATCATACCTCAGCCAAAGCAGGACGCTTAGCAAACTAAGCCACCCAGGCGCCCCAAGGTAGATTTTAAAAGAGAGAGTACTGGGGCACCTGGGTGGCTCAGTTGGTTAAGCATCCGACTCTTGGTTTCAGCTCAGGTCCTGATTTCATGGTTTGTGATTTCAAGCCCCCGAATCAGGCTCCTCGCTAACAGTGAGAAGCCTGCTTGGGATTCTTTCTCTCCTTCTCTCTCTGCTCCTCCCCCTCCCTACTCACCCTCACATGCATTCTCTTACTCTCAAAATAAATAAACATTAAAAAAAAAAAAGAGTAAGTGCATTAAGTGCAACAGGATGGGATAAGTGATATACAGTGTTCCAGAATAAAAGTGAAATTTTTTTGCTCTTTATTTTAGAAGGTTGTCAATTATGCCAACTGTTACAAAGGTGTCATGTAAACACAAATGTATGTATATTATAATATCTGATTATCTCATATCTGACCCATTACATGCCTCAGAATGTTTCCTATTCAGATTCTATATCCTGGGATATATGCTGCTGCTCTATGTGCGTTTCCCTCTGCAAACACCCAGGACACCGAGTCTCTATTACATTGACAATAAGTGCGTTTCGGAAGGAGTAAGAAAACCCATTATTTACAGAGAAAACAGCTTCACAAAAACCAGAATTTCAAAGCAAAATGAGATTTTTCTCACATTAAGCCATGAAGTAAAAGTTTGAGTGCATAAGATTAAATAACTCTTAGTGCTAGAAGGAAAAAGAATTATATCGCAGCGTTGAAATAAAACCATATATTATGGGTAATGAGGCAGTACTCTCACCTTTCCTCAGTATTTTATGTCTTTAGCTTTTTTCCCCCTTCTTCAGACAGTGATGGGTGGACCTGAGATTAAAGTGCCATTATTTCAGGGCACCGAAGCACAACCACATAATGGTGACATCCCGAAATCCCAGGCACTTGCAGCCGGTCAAGCTTTTTCATTAACAATCTTGATACTGTTGGGCGAGAGTCTTTCCCTACTTCAGATTGTTGGTTTGCTTGGCACTTGGGGAGGTTTTCAAGGATAAGACAAGGTTGGAGCTGGCTCTGTGTAAAGCAGCCGTGAAGCTCTTATACAGAGAATTTCCAAGAAAAGATGAGAAAAAATGTTTTTTGGAGAAAAATACGGTAAAAATAAAGTAAGTTGATGCCATAATAGATGACTTTGTTCTATTTAGTTGTTTAATTCTTTTGTTTTCTACTCAGAGAAAATTAGAGTTTCGTTTTTATAGAAAAGTTTCTGCTGCACATGCACTTTCAAGTACAGAGAGTAGGGAAGCCTCTTTGGTCCTTCTCTGTGGTGATCTTGTGTCTGCTGAGGTGCCCTCCCAAGAATGGCTTGGCTGCTGCTTCTATAGCGTTTGCAGGTACCGATGCCTGAGAAGGTGGATCCTTTCCAAGTTAGACTGTGGAAATACAGGCCACAACGTATAGGAGAGCATTGCAGGAGAACAGTCATTGCTGCTGGGGTCCATGGCCATCAGGTGTCCTTACTTAACTCCTGAGAGGAATACACATTCTTTCAGAAGATCTTAATATTTAGTAATTGAGTTTTTACTGTGCAGACAGACTCTAAGGTGGCCCTCCACGATTTAAGTCTCCTTAGCTAAGGACGTTCACAACCTTGTATAATCTTCTTCCTTTGAGTGAAAATGAGACCTCTGATTGGCTTCTAACCAATAGGATATGGTAAAGGCCATGAGATGCCACGGTCATGATTCCATTATGTTATATAAGCCTTTGTCTTACTAGCAGATGTGCTCTAGAGACTGTTCTTGTTGACTTGATCAAATAAATGGCCACTTGGGAAGCACATGTGGCAAGGATCTACAGGCAGCCTCTATTAGTTGAGTGTGGCCTTCAGTCAATAACCAGCAGCAAGCCCTCTGCCTTAGCGGCCACAAGTAAGTAAATTCTGTCAACTTCCACCGGAAGTGGATTCTTCCCCAGTCGAGCTTCTAGATGAGACTGCAGCCTCACCTAACACCTTCAGTGCAGCTTGTGAGATCCTGAGCAGGGGACCTTAGTTAAGCTGTACATAGACTCCTGACCCAGAGAAACTGAGGTAAGAAACATATGTTGTTTTAATCCGCTGAGTCCACGGTGATTTGTTTTGCAACAATGGAAAACCAACACATTCACATATTTATTGTATCTTCTGATCCGTAAGCTTAATTGTAAGCTTAGTAAACAATTGTATTCTTAGATAACAACACTTAAAGAATGGTTGACTGCTTTGAGTGAGCTCTGTAGAGTTTCAGGAGGTATAAGCGGTCTCTGTCAAAGTGGTTTCTTCCCCTACAATTTCTTAATGGTTATGAAAAAGCTGACATAATGGGACCTTGTCCTGTTTTGAACATGAAAGGGATATTTGTATCAAACTGTGAACCCAAAGGGAGTGCTGTAGGGAAAGGGAACAAATTCATTTGAGCCTTCCAGTTGTGGCCATTTCCAAACATTAATTGCACTTGTGTTGATTACTGCTTGTTGATTATTCAAATTCCTTCTAATTGGTTATCTATAGATGGACTCCGCCTCTTACACAAAAGGAATTTGGAAAAGGTAACAAGGCCTAGAATCAAGTTTGGGTAAGCAGCACATCCTACAAAAAGCAGAGTATATGACCTTGGGTAGTAGAGACAATCAGGTTAATATGGAAATTCTCAGAGGGATTTGTGTTCACTCTTCATCTATTTTCTAGTTGTCTTTTTCCTTGGGTTGTCTGTTTTCCTTATCACTGGCACTTTTTGTTCTGTGATCTATTTGATCTCTTCCTTGAGGTTTCACTAGAGCTTTAACACTGACATTTGATATTTTGAACATTTTGCATCTCTTCAAATTTTTAAATATTTGACTAAGTAAAGAATTCTTCAGAATTATCAGGTATATGCAACTCTTTGAGTAATTACTGAGTAACTGCACATTTGGATTAGTAGAGCATTCTTATAAACACTGCAGTAACTTCAAAATGGAAGACACATCTTGACTTTAATATCACACGTAGAAAGTTCAGAACTCAGTTTTAAAAGATTAAGTAAAGAAATGCTCGGGAACCCATTCATTTCACATCTGTCACTTGCTAATGCCTACAGTTACTAATGACCTACTGTGGTTTTCATTGCATTTGCATGCCTGTGCATGCATTGTCCAGATTGATTATGTGAAGCCACTCCAGCTACACTTTAGGAGAAATCATGCCTAGCATTTCAGATAGAGAAATGACCAGCTTAGGGAGAGAATCAACTGTGCTTTCAAGATCACCATGAATAAGTAGTCTTTTAAAAAAATATTCACTGCCTGTCACCATAGATGAGCTGATGTGACTTGGGCCACCTGGACCATATCCCTTACCACAAAATCTTTTTAACATTCAAGAAGATTCAAGACGGGCTATTTGTTCTCTGCTCCATAAGAAGGGAGTAAAAAGGCCTCAGCTGTGACATTCAGGAAAAAAAACCATGGTATCATCAGCAGGAAAAAATAACCTGTAGTCAGCCCACCATGTGTTAGCCACTGGAACTGCTGCCCCTATAGCTCGTTCATCTAGTCCAGAATCTTTTTTGTAGTTGATCACAATGATGCCATTCAGCACTAAATTGACAAAGAAATACATGTTAGCCAGAATTTCCTGTATTAACCAGATAATCTCTGCTGCCCAAATTCTTGTACTTTTCCTTCTGCAGGATGATGGGACATCAAAAACCTTTAGGATTGCTCCCCCAAATTTGTTTCCAAGCTTTTTCCTTCTTAAGTCCTTTTTAGGTGAGAAGTAGAGTCTGTCTATTGTTTGGTTGCATTTTATTTCCACAACCAGTCAATTCCTTACCTCTTCTCCACTTCTGTTCTTAACTCTCCTTCAGCTTAAAAGATTTTTCTTGTTGGTGGGAATGCAAGCTGGTAAAGCCACTCTGGAAAACAGTATGGAGGGTCCTCAAAAAACTAAAAATAGAACTACCCTATGACCCAGCAACTGCACTACTAGGCATTTATCCAAGGGATACAGGTGTGCTGTTTCAAAGGGACACATGCACCCCCATGTTTATAGCAGCACTATCAACAATAGCAAAAGTATGGAAAGAGCCCAAATGTCCATCAAGGGATGAATGGATAAAGAAGATGTGGTATATATATATGATAGAGTATTACTCACCAATCAAAAAGAATGAAATCTTGCCATTTGCAACTACGTGCATGGGAACTGGAGGCTATTATGCTGAGTGAAATTAGTCAGAGAAAGACAAATATCATATGACTTCACTCATATGAGGACTTTAAGAGACAAAACAGATGAACATAAGGGAAGGGAAACAAAAATAATATAAAAACAGGGAGGGGGACAAAACAAAAGAGACTCATAAATATGGAGAACAAACTGAGGGTTGCTGGAGGGGTTGTGGGAGGGGGGATGGGCTAAATGGGTAAGGGGTACTAAGGATTCTACTCCTGAAATCATTGCTTCACTATATACTAACTAATTTGGATGTAAATTTAAAAAAATAAAAAATAAAGTTAAATTATAAAAAAAACAAAAATAAAAATAAAAGATCTTTGTCTCCTCTAGATACACAGTCACCTTTGCCCTTCCATATTAGAATGATTCCCTAGCTGGCTCCTTTCACTAGAGAGAACTTTGACCATAGGGCATATAGTGACTAATGCTTCATCTTCCTACCTGTACAGTCAGGTGATAGCCAATTCCTTCCCTTTCCCAACAAAGAAGGAAACGAGATTAGAGCTCAGCACTTGGGCTATTATTTCATAAAGAGTTCAGTGCTTCAGCACAATTGCCTGATCTTTATCATCACAATTCAATTTTCAGGATGCAGTGGAGAGAAAAAATATGTTCAAGTTATCTTTCTCTTTGTACAAGAACATCCAACAAGGGCCCCCTCCTCCCAATTCCCAGGAGAGAACAGCAGCCACTACAACTACTGAATGCCATCAGAAATATCAAGATGAGTCCCTTCAGTTTTGAGACTTGACAGCTTTGTGTTTTTTCAGTCACAGGGAGTTGACCTGACTTTTCTTCTTCTGATAGCTTTGCGCACAGCCCTGCAGAATAGCTTTTGCTTTGATTACCCAGTGAGTTACAGCCTTTCTCATTTGCTTCTCATATCTCGTTTTTCCAGAGTATAGGGAGCTCTCCTCTAACCCTGTTGCCTCAAAGCAATTTTCTTTACCATCTTACTGAAGTCCAAGTCCCATCGTCTTTATGTACTTTTGATTCTCCTGAACAATGCTTGTTTTCTTCTTTCCTTCCTTCCTTCCTTCCTTCCTTCCTTCCTTCCTTCCTTCTGCTCTTTCTCTCTCTGTCTGTCTCTCTCTCTCTTTCTTTCTTTTCTTCTGGCATCAGTATTTTCATCACCAGGTAGATTTCATATAATCACATAGAACTCTAATGCTGATTCTTTCACAGAGAAAAAAAGAGTGCTTTCTTCATCTCACATTTGCCTGGCTGGGCATTTTCAATTATTTTTGTGGATTACAGAGCTTTGTGGGGAGAGTTATCTTAAAATTCCTGATATGTTTGAAAAATAGTATGCCAACACTTAGATATAGAGAGATATGTTAAAGTTTCTCCCAGAAGCAAAGCTGAGAAAAAGATTGAGTGCACATAGTTTATTTGGGATAGTGGGCAATGTTGGCAGAAGAGTGTGTGTGTTTGTGTCCAGTAGGGAAGAAAAGGCAGGATATAAGGGGTACGGTATTAAGGCAGCTATCATAGTATGCAACTGAGGTTCAATCCTGTGGGAAAGTTGTGAAAGATGGTGTAAAATGCATACTTCACTGTGATCTTACTCAAGGGGCAAGGGAGCTGGGGTATTTACACATTCAAACCTGCCAAGTTATTGATTAAGGGATGCCCCTAATGCGTTACAAATTACCCAGGCACTTTGAGCCTGTCTTGCATGCAGGCAAAATGGGTTCCAGCAGCCCAAGGGCAGCCTTCTGACAAAGTTGTAGGCTCCAGCTGTTGGAGAGCAGACTGGTACACACAGAAGTGAGGAGATATGCAGGGAGCATTGGTGTATCCATTGTAGGGGACCGAAGGCCAGAGCTCGGAGGGCTTTGTTCATCCCATCACCTTGCTGATAATCAAGCAATCTGAAAGTCACAGTGGTGGTAGACTATGTTGTGATTCAAAAGTGCTCCAAAAACAAGAGGCTCCCATAAGCAGGTAATCAGTACAGTAGATATTTGCCATTTTTCTGGCCTCTCACCTCCCTCCCCCTGACCACCCAGCCTGATCTTTCCTACTTGGAGGGTTCTACATCATTAAGTGACTTGGTAAAATGATCTCACTCCAGAGCCCCAAAGGGCCAAATAAAATCTTCTTTCCTTGCCTCCTTGCAGCCAACGTCTAGGTAGGTGATCTGGTCTTACCCATTCAAAGATTCCTGCCTGGGACTTTCTCTGGTCAGTCTGGGCTGCTATAACAAAGAACCATAGACTAGGTAGCTTAGAAACAACAGATTTTTATTTCTCTGGAGGTTGAAAATCCAAAATCTAGGTGCCAGCATGCTTGAGTTCCAGTGAGAACTCTCTTCTGGGTTGCAGACTACCGTCCCTCTCATTGTATCCTCACATGGTGGGAAATGGGTGAGAGAGCTCTTAGGGTGCCTTTTATAAGGGCAGCAATCCCATGAGGCTCCACCTTCATGATCCAATCACCCACCAAAGACCTCATCTCCCAATACCATTATATTGGAAGTTAAAATTTTAGTATATGCATTTGGGGAAAGGGGACATAAACATTCAGTTCATTACAGACTTCTAATCCTCAGGGAGTAAAACAAAGATGCAGAAACTGTGGAGAATTGTTCTTGATGGTGCCATTGGGATGCAGGAACAGAGGAGTCAGTGGTAGCAGCCTAACAGCAGTGGTACAAACAGAACCTGGATCCTCACCTCTCCTGCAGCCTGCACCGCCCCCACCCCGCCCCAATTTGAGCATGTGCCTCCAAGAAATTAATTTTCTGTTTCACTTCACAAGTGTTGGTTTCTATTGTCTGCAATTAAGAAAACTGGTCTTTAGAGAATGACAGAAGTTTAAATGCAGGCAATGTCCTGCTTTGTATAGAGAGCTTTTCTATGATCTGGAGAGGAGCTGAGAGAAATAAAGGCAATAGATGATAAGTGTTCAACCTTCAACAAGATCACGATCTAATTGGACAGATAAGAGTAAGGTCATGTGGAAAACGTGAAATATACACACTAATCTTGTTTCCGTGTGTTATCTTTTACTCAGTTATCTTTTATGTACTTGGGATCATTTATCCTCAGTAACTCTGTATGGGAGGCACAATTCCCTAGGTTTAAAAGAGGAAGAACCTGAGGCATGGAGGAGCTAAGTAATATTCCTATAATGCTACTCTTGGGACATGGACAAAATCGTGACTAAGATGCCATTGTGTCCTCTCTGTCATGTGCCTTTCCCTTTAGAGTTCTGTTTAGGAATAAATTGTTGTACACGGGCAAAGGTCTAGAGCAGGGGCTGGCAAACTATGGCTTACATCCAGCCAGCCAATTCTTTTGTAAATAATGCTTTATTGGAACATAGCCACACCCATTTGCTCATGTATTATCTAAGGCTGCTTTTGAGCTACTGTCAGCAACGTTGAGTAGTTGCAACACATACCACGTGGCCTGCCAGCCTAAAATATTTACTATCTTGCTCTTTGTAGAGAAAATTTGCCAACCCCTGGGCTAGGGCATAGTTACAAACAATTAGTTTCACTGAATTAAGCTTCTGAGAGTCCTCTACCTGGTGTCATTTGTTCTGTACTACTCTACAGACGTTAATGAGTACACAATGAACTGAAATCTAGTTACAAAGCATCATGTTAATATTAATATTAACAACAACAACTGTCATTAGTGAGGACTCCCTGTGTTTAGGCTCTGTGATGAAAGCTTTTACTAACCTACTTCTACTAGACTGATTCCAAGTTCAAAGAGGTTAAGTAAATGGTTCAAGAGCAAAGGAGTGGCACGACTTCATTTATCCCACACGTCTGTCTCCAGAGTCTGGGCTCTTAACCACCATGCTTTGCTGCACTGCCCTTTATCCATCATGAAGAATGAAAGCCAGGAAAAAGAAGGACCCCTCACGAACTTGACATGAATGGGATGGTGGATGTCAGATTGCCCAGAGCAAGTAAGTTTGTGATGGGCACTTTACCTCCCAAGTTGTCAAGGTAATTATCGGTGTCATTTTCTGTTTTCTCAATGAAACGTGTTGACAAACCACTCAGGGTAGCATTACTGTAGATACCTAACAAAGAAGAAATAGTAGCCAAAGCTTCTGGTCCTATTAACATTTGATTTTCAAGAGTTTCTGAATTTTGATATTTTCTGATTTTTTTTTTTTTTTTTTTTTGAGAGAGAGAGGGAAAAAAAAGAGCATGAGCTGGGGAGGGGCAGAGGGAGAGAGAATGAGAAGGAGAATCTTAAGCAGGCTCCATGCTCAGGAAAGAGCTTGATGTGGGGCTTGATCCCACCACCCTGAGATCACAGCCTGAACTGAAATCAAGAGTTGGGTGCTCAACTGACTGAACCACCCAACCACCCCGGTATTACTGGTATTTTGAGGTTTTATTTTATTTATTTTTGAGAGAGAGAGAGAAAGAGAGGGAATGCGAGTGGGGGAGGGGCAGAGAGAGACACAGAGAGAGAGAGAGAAAGGAGAAAAGAGAGAGCACCCCTCTGATATTTTGAATGACCAACCACCCAAGCCTTTACAACTTGAATAGTAAGATGGAGAGTATACCTGCTCTTCCCACACTAGCCCAGCAAAGGAGTGGCTCGTGAGTCCTCTTAAAGGGGGTTTAAAATAAGTCTGCCTTGTCTTGGAATAACATTAATTCAGTGTCCAACTTTGTTGGGAGCTTCCAGGTGGTTTATGGAGTGATGCTAAGATCCTACCTCATTTCCTTGGTGTTAGCTCTCACCTGCTTCCTGGAGGTAGGTTACTCATGCTCCACCAGAAAGCTCAACCTTACTGACCCCAGGTCATCCAAGGATGCAAAAGGCTGAAAGCCCCACTGCAAAGCACATGCACTGGAGCTTGGCATCGGTTGCCCTCAGATTTTGGAATCCTGGGTCTGAACACAGAATTCCAATGTTAGTCTTCCAGCCCAACTTGTGGTCACTAGCCTGGGAACTCTCAAGGGCAGGGAGAACTTCTCATTCCTCTCGGCCTTGTTTGTGCCTAGCCTATTGCTGGGGACAGAGTATATGACCAGAAAAAGATTTAATAGACCACTGTATCAGCCTCAGGAGGAGCTGAATCAGAAGGACAACTGATAGTGTTTCCCTTTATTTATACATAAATTCCCCTGGGCCCACATGGGCTAGGGCTCAGGATGGACTTTAGCTCCTGAAATCCAGCCAGTGCTGTGGGATTCATTATCCTGTTCTGGTCTGGCCACAGCTCACATAACTGCCTGTCAACGGATTTTTGAGCATCACTCATTTAGAATTCTGATTCAGTGTCTTACCTACCCATTAGGACTCAACTCTTTCCCCTTGGATCTTCAGTGCTGACCATTGTCTGTTGGATGTGTGGGCCACCATGCTTTGCCCTTTGCTGCACTTCTCTGGTTGGTCCCAGGAGTAAGGCCATTTCATTTATTTATTTATTTATTTATTTATTTATTTATTTATTTATATTGTTAAGTAATCTCTATGCCCAACATGGGGTTAAAACTCAGGACTCCAACATTAAGAGTTACATGTTCTATCGATTGAACCAGCCAGGTGCTCCAAGGCTATTTCCTCTAAATGCCTGCCCAGCCATATGGTGTGTCTGGTAGGGCCATGTACCCAGAAAAATAACAAGATTACTAATAATATAATAAAACAACTACTCTTTTAGTAAGAGCTGCTATTTCATTTATAAGTAAGTATTATCATCCTCATTTTAAAGATGAGGAAACTGGGGCGCCTGGGTGGCGCAGTCGGTTAAGCGTCTGACTTCAGCCAGGTCACGATCTCGCGGTCCGTGAGTTCGAGCCCCGCGTCGGGCTCTGGGCTGATGGCTCGGAGCCTGGAGCCTGTTTCCGATTCTGTGTCTCCCTCTCTCTCTGCCCCTCCCCCGTTCATGCTCTGTCTCTCTCTGTCCCAAAAATAAAAAAAAAAATAAAATAAATAAAAAAAATAAATAAATAAAGATGAGGAAACTGAGACTTAGAGAAAGAAAACAAACTTGTTCTAGATTATTCTATTAACTTTCTATTCCTGTGTAGCAAATTACCACAAACTTAGTGCCTGAAAATAATACACATTAATTATCTCAAAGTTCCTGTGGGAAGAGTCTGGGCAGGGTCTCACAAGGCTGCAATCAAGCTGTCAGATGGGCTATATTCTTGTCTAGATGCTTGACAGAGAAGAATCCACTTCCAAGCTCATTCACATTGTTGGCAAATTTCATTTCTTTGTAGCTGTGTGACTGAGGGCCCCGGCTTCTTACTGGCTGTCAGTTTAAGGCCACCCTTACTCAAGGCCACCGCTAGTTCTCTGACACATGGCCTGCTTTATAAATAATTCATACGGTTGTTTGTTTTTTAAGGATAGAAGAATAATCTCTCACCCCAGTGTGCTAAGATGGGGTCTTTTTTAAAAATTAATTAATTATTTATTTTTTTAATGTTTATTTTTATTTTTGACAGAGAGAGAGAGAGACAGATCATGAGCGGGGTAGGGGCAGAGAGAGAGGGAGACACAGAATCTGAAGCAGGCTCCGGGCTCTGAGCTGTCAGCACAGAGCCCGACGTGGGGCTCGAACTCACAGACTGCGAGATCATGACCTGAGCCGAAGTCGGACGCTCAACCAAATGAGCCACCCAGGTGCCCCAAGATGGGGTCTTATATAAGGTAACATAATCATGGGCGTGGCATTACCTCTCTTTTGCTGTGTAATGTGACATAATTGCAACAGTGACATCGCATCCCATTTGCCATATTTAATAGGTTAGAAGTAAGTCCTAGATTTCACCTGCCCTCGAGGAGAGAGGATTATACGAGGGTGTGATTCATTGGTGGTCCCCTCAGGGTGTGTCTGCCACAGTCCCATAGCTGCTAAGTGGCAGATGAGGGGTCAGAGCTGTGCCACACTGCCTCCCTGGAGCCCCATGTTCCTTATTTTCTCATCTGACCCTGTTGCAGATGAAATTGTCCTGTCCTGCGAGTCTGAAGTTGTGAAGATTGGAGACACCTTTGACATTGTTCTCAAGGTCATGTCCACCATTTGTTGTTGTTGTTGTTGTTAAATCTTTTAGTTTTTCAATATAAACCATCTTGGAGAGGGTTTGCAATAGGCCTGCTTGTTTTGGAATGTCATTTATGTAGCATTCAGTCCTGTTGGGAGGTTGAGGGTAGTTTATGACAGTATGTAGTTTATGAGGGTAGTTTATGACTAGTGGAGCCCTTGGAACAAACCTGGGCAGGTATACTACATAAACTCACTACTATGTTCATGGGGCTGGGTTCTATTTCTCCCAAGGACTGCTTCTGTAAACACGCAAAGACTTCACAAATATCCAAAGAAGAAGAAAAAGACCTACTGCTTTTTTCAATTTAAATCAATTCAGAAGTATTCATATCTGGATGGAATTTAAATTCCTTTCTCAGTGACATGCAAAGGAGATATGAGAGCCGCAGCCTCCCTGAAGAGAATTGTCAATGTGTTAGACACTTTTCTCTCACAGTGTCCCATCACCCTTTTATTTCTGGGGAGGCAGACCCTGTCACCCATTGCACACGACAGCCTTATCATGGAGGCTGCCGTATATCCGTGGGTGAGCCTGATTTCTTGGCCCTCCTCTATTTTAACTTTCCCAACAGTGATACAGTGGAGATCTGATGTGGTGAGCGGACTCCACAGAGAGTTTTGTCTGCTGTTTATTAGTTTGTGAGGAAAGACAACTCTGCAGAAACATAAAGCGTATTCTATTCCAGTGTCTGAGATAGATTCTAAGTTCATTCAAACTCATAAAAAAAAAAAAAAGCTCAAAAAGGCAATAGCAACACAAGCTGGTCTTGATAGAAAATCAGGATCGCATACAATTTTTAAATATGCTAGTACATTGTTCAGTGCTTCCATCAATCATAGCAGAATAATGTCACAGTAAAGAAAGAGCACAGGGAAAAGCAAGGAGTTCGGCAGAACTGAATTTATGCAAGTGGTATAGAAACAGATACCCGCAGTGCATGCAAAGCTCAAGTCTTAAAACACATTGTGTATATAAGAGAAGACAAGATATCTACATTTTGCCACCTAAACTGTAAAAAATACATATCATTGACAAAAATGTATTGCCTTTTGAATTGCTTTTGAATTGGGGGAAATATTTAAACAAGTTAAGCCAAGGAAGTAAATGACAAAATAATATACAGTATCTTACAAAACTAGAAACTTCCATAAAGAAGGGGGATTGGAGACTACTTCATGGAAAGTTGCCATTATAATGACCTTATGCCATTCCTTTATGACACGGGCCACAGTCAGAAATTGTAGGAGTTCTTTTGGAGAGTGGCTCCTAATTCCTACAAAGTCCTTTGTTTTCTGAGCTTACTGGAGTCAGGATAGGGCTTGATGGCTCAGAGAGAGAAAGGGAGAGAGAAAGAGAGAGTGGGCAGAAGGAGGAAGGATGCAGATGTGGAGAAATTTAGGCCCACTATGGCTGGGCACCAGATGAAGGCTATTTGGAGGTGGAATCACCCTGTAACCTCACCCCATTGCTCCCCTGACCTGACACTAGAGAAAAGCTGAAAGTCAGAAGGAAAAAAGGTGAAATTGATAATTACTTGATTCCCTCAGGCTAACTTATGATACAATAGAAAATTAGGTTGAAGCAATGAAATTTAAATGTCTCATGTAAGTCTAGAGGAAGGAGATCCTAGAGCTGGGTCAGCATCTTAACATGAGTTAGCACTGAATTCTCTTGGCGTTCTCCTCCAGCTGCAAGATGGCGGCTGCTGTTCCAGCCATCACCTCCTCATGGGGTGCAGGGTGGAGGTGAGGGGGAAGGGATGCACAGAAGACAGTGAAAGAGGTGAGTCTCACATGATGGTGAGAAGAGCTGAAACACACAGAAGAACTGGAAATAGAATATCCTTTTTCAAATGGAGAGATTTAAAGAGGGCGAGAGGAAGGGAGGAGAGAAAGGGGGAGTAGTATACAAATTCTGGTGAAATGCTCTGATCTGTCCTTGATAGACCATTGTTTGGAGGAAGCAAAAGAAAAACCAATCACATGCAATTTCCTTCCAATTCAAAAATCTGGATTTATAAAAACTTGGAAATGGGCCAGCCTGAGACCAGAATGAGCTGACAGGATTGCAGTTAAGGCGTGTCATCAGAGCAATGAGTAAAAGCTACACAATGGCTCAATTCAAATGCTTTAAAAGTAAAAGGGATTTCACTCCCATTATCTAGGCTTTCAGTAGAACCAAAAATTTCAATTCACAAAGGCTCACAGTTTAATTCCACTCTGTGGTGCTTGTCAGAGTTTCCCTTCCCTGACATTTCTTTTCTTCTTCCTTGTTAGAGCAATACCATACTTTTCAGCCTGTTTTTTTTGTGTGTGTGTTTTGGGGGGGGGGGGTGGGGGGGGGGGGGGGGTTTTTTTTTTTTTTTTTTTTAATTCTCTTTTTAGGTCTCAACTTTCTTTCCTCTCTAGTTCGGTGTTGATGCTGCCTCACTTTTCACGGAAACAAATTGTTTCGGTGTGAGTACAAATTTAGACCAATTCCCAGGAACCTTGTTTGTTGTCAGGAAAAGAATCCTGGCAGGCAGCTGTGGCTTTTAAAAAACTCTCCACGTGTTTGCGTATCAGAACTGACAGGCACAGGTGACAGCAGATGAGCTTTTAGAGACGTAGTATAGTGTGACGAATAAGAGCACAGACTCTGGACCCAGACTGTCAGGGTTTAACCCCCAACCCTAACACCTATCCCTTGGGTGATGTTGGAAGCTATGAAATTACAATGCCTCAGTTTTCTCATCTGTAAATAGGAGTGACGTTAATGGATACCTCATAATGTTATTGTGACAATTGAATGAGTTCACATCTCTAGAATCCAACTACTTACCATCTCCATTACTACCTATCAGGGTGTTGAGCCACCATCATCTGTTTATGGATTTCAGCCTCCTAACTAGTCTCCCCATCTCTACCCTTGTCCTACCACACCAAGGTCTATTTCCCAACACAGCAGATAGACTTATCATTGTCTGATGCAAGTCAAATGTAATGTTTCGCTTTCGCTCTCTATCCTGCAAGAGCTGCCCGTCTCCCTTACCAAAAAGACAGTCTCCACAGTGGCCTAAAAGACCCTACATGAGCTGGTCTCTCATTACCTCTCTGACCTCACTTCCTATGAGTCTTCCCTTCCCTTACTCTGTTCCAGCCACACCGGTCTCCTCTAGTTCCTTGCACATACCAGCTGCTCTCCTGCCTTATTGGTTTGCTTTGGCTGTTCCCTCTGCCAGAATGTTCTTCTTTCAGATATCTTCATGGCGCGGTCCATTACCTTTTTCTCAATAGCTTTATTCAGGTAAAATTTGCATACCATAAAATTCACCTGTTTTAAATACACACTTCAATGGTTTAAAGTATATTTACAGAGTGGTGTGACCGTCACCCCAATCCATTTTAGAACATTTTCATCACCTCAAAAAGGAATCCTGTGGACTTTAGCTATCATTCTATTTCCCCATCCATCCCATCTTAACACAACCTTTAATCCACTCTCTGTGTCTGTATATTTGCCTACTTTGACACATCATGTAAGTAGAATCATGCAATATGTGGCCTTTTGTGATTGGTTTCTTTCACCTTGCATGTTTTCAAGGTTCATCTATATTGTAGCATGTAAGAATACTTTATCCCTCTTTATTGCTGAATGCTATTCCATCATGTGGATAGAGCACATTTTATTGACTAGTTAGTTCGTGGACACTTTGACTGTTATGGCTAATGCTATTAGGAACCCCATGCACAGGTCTATGTGTGGACATATGTTTTTAATTGTCTTTGGTATATACCTAGGAAAGGAATTACGAGGTCATATGGTAATTCTATATTGAACCATTTGAGAAACTGCCCAGTTGTTCCCCAGAGTGGCTGCATCATTTTACATTCCTACCAGCAGTGTATGGGGGTTCCAATTTCTTATCTCCAACACTAATTGTTATTTGATTCTAGCCATCCTAGTGGGTATGAAGTAGTATCTCATTGTGGTTTTGAATTTCATTTCCTGAATGACCAGTGGTATTAAACATCTTTTCATGCACTTCTTGGCCATTTATATTCCTTCTTTGGAGAAATCCCTGTTCCAGTCATTTCTTGATTTTTAATTGTGTGATTTTTTTCTTGTTATTGAATTGTAAAAGTTGTTTACATATCATGGATACAAGTCTCTAATCAGATATATGGTTCTCAGAGATACATAATTTGCAAGTATTTTCTTCCAATCTATGCACTGAGTTTATTGTTTACTGTGTCCCTTTGCTAAAACATAACCTCCACAAAGCCAGGTTTCTGTTTTGTCCCATGATGTATCCCCAGTACCTAGAACAGTGTATGGAACATAGCCATTGTTCAAAACATATTTTTTGGATGAATATATTAATGCGTTTTCAAATATCAATTGTTTATGAGTTGTTGTTTTCCTACATGGAGAAAGCAATTCAAACTGTAGTGCTGAAATCATCCTGTGAGTCAGATGTAGAGGCCCTTGCCGAACAGGCTCCTAAGCTGTTTGAGTACTTTTTTCATATACTTTTAAGAGCTTTGTTTTTCATCGTTTATAAAATAAAGAAAATAAGATCCCAGTATTTACTTCATAGGTGCCATGACAATGGAGTGAAATAATGTATGTGACATGTGATTCAAACTTGATAGAAGTCTATTTCTCCCTCATGTAATAGTCTGGTACAATCAGGTCTCTTCTGTTCCATGAGGTAGGCTCAGGCATCATGTTTCTTCCATCTTGTTCTTCCTCTACCTCTTAAAGTGTTGCCCTTTATATTATGAAGCTATTGCTGCATAACAAACTACTCCAAAACTTAATGACTCAACACAATATTTATTTATTTATTTATTTATTTATTTATTTATTCAGTCAGTCACTGATTTATTATTTATTTATGCTCTTGGTTCTTAAGGTCTGCAGTTTAGTTTGTGCTCAGGTGGATGGTTCTTCTACTGGTCTCATTTGGGATCACTCACGTAGATATAGTCATCTGGTGGCTTGACTGAGGCTGGATAGTTTAAGATAGCCTACTCATGTGCCGGCTGTTAACTGGGCATCTCTCTCCATGTGGTCTCTCACTGTCCAGGAGGCTAACTCAGACATCTTTACATGACAGTCACAGTGTTCCAAGAAAGAAAAAGTAGACATTGCATGGCACTTTTAGCAGAGTTCTAGACTTAGAACGCTGCTGTTATTGTCACTTTCCCCATTCTATTTGCTAGAGAAACTAGAAGGGTGAAGAAAGAGACTTCACCTTTTGGTGGAAGGAATGGCAAGGTCACATTGCAGAGAGACATATGTGTATAGATGGGATGAATTTGTGGCTATTGCAGTCTACCACATTTCCTCCCCTGTTTGATTGAAGCTATCCCTTGAGTATCATATATGTATCTCAATAGCTCACATGTAATTGCCAGAAGTGAGTCCTGTGGCTACCTTAAGTCGCCCTAGACCTACTGAATCAGGAACCCTAGGGGTGGGGGTTAGCAATGTGTATTTTAACATCAGGTGATTCAGTTGCACCCCAGTTTGAGAACCATGCTCGGTTGCATACTGTGGTGCTGGGCCCGAGTCCCTTCATTAGGGCCAATGCAGCAATTCTCAAGCTGCAGGAAATCTTCACTGTTGACATAGCTGTGTTCCTCACTGGGAATTGCCCTCACCTTCAGGTACCTGCCTTGCCCAAAGTTATACCCTCCACCAGCACATAGTCCATGGCCAATGACTAGTTGATATAAGGATATAGAAGCCCAACCTCTTATCCCATATTGGGACAATTCTTTTTTTTTTTTTAATGTTTATTTATTTTTGAGAGAGAGAGTGAGGTTCAGAGAGAGAGAGAAACAGGGTATAAAGCGAGCTCCTCACTGACAGCAGAGAGCCTGACGCAGGGCTCGAACTGACAAACTGTGAGATCATGACCTGGTCCGAAGTCAGATGCTCAACTGACTGAGCCACCCAGGCACCTCCCACATTGGGACAATTCTAAAGAGCTTTCTCAGCTCGGAGCTCTCTGTGGATCAGCTGAAGCCTCAGTTGTGACCACATTGCAAGTCAGCTTCTTTCTTTGTCCATTCCTACTCTCTTTACTGCCTTATAGATCTAGCTCTGAAGAGCACCTCCAATATAGCTTTTACACACAACCATCCATCTCAGAGCCTATTTCCAGGGAACTAATCCAAGACATATTTAAAATAACATATGCACAAGGATTTATAACAGTAGAAAATCAGAAACAAATGCCCACAGTAGAGGACTGCAGTCTGTGAAGAGAATTATCAGTGGACATGGAAAGATCTCTGAAAAAATAATGATGATAAAAAAGTGTATAGCACTTGCTATGTACTGGGCACTGTTCTAAGGTCTTTATGCATACGTGCTGTTACTGTGCTTAGGTGAAGAAGAGTAGAGAACAAATCAAGGAAGAATCTCCCAGGTATATGAAATAGCATATCTGAAGGTCCAGGGGCAAGAGAGGACTTGAAATATTTAAAAAATTAAATGTATATATTTTATACGTGATGATAAAATGTTATATATTATGTCATATGTAATGGTTTATATGTATAATTTGTAATATATATTATAATAGAATTATGTAGTACTAGTGGAGAAAAGACCAGAGATAAGACCAGAGAGTTAAGATGGAACTGGGATGAGGATGTAGCCTGACTGGAGCCCAGAGGCCACTTAAGAGGTTGTTACTCTGGTCCCAGTAATAATAGTAATAATAGTATATTAGTATAATAGTATAATAGTATAATGTAATATATTAATATAATATAATAAGATAATATAATAATAGTATAATAATAGTATAATAGTAATAATAGATATGGGGAACAAATTCATGAGATAAAGTTAATCCAGTTCAGTAACTTGGATCAGATGGAGGAGGAGGAAGAGAGGCAGATTTGGGTTTTTTGTATGTTAGCACTGGGATACTGTCAGGAATTGGGTTTGATTATATTAAACTGGGGATCCCTAATAGACATCCAAGTGAAGATGTCAAGTAGACAGTTGGGTATGAATTTTGAATTCAGTCTGAACTGGAGATTGAGTTGACAGTGTTTACATGTTATTTAAAGGCATGAGATTAGATGAGCTCATTTAGGAAATTAGTGTTGGTCGAGAAGGCTTCCCTTCTGATCAGCCTGAGGACTGACAGATCAGTCCTACATATATACATATATATATATATTAATTAACAAATACAGATGAATAGATGAAACTCTGTGAGACACCTATCTTTAAGGGGAAGATGGAAGAGAAGGAACATAGCAAAAGTGATGAAATAGGAGCATGAAGAAAATGAGAATAGCAGGAGAGAAGTAACCTGGAAATCCAGAAAGGCAAATGTTTAAAGGTGCCCAATGGCTGCAGAGAATTGTAAACTGGGCCCTTGGGCTTGCCACTTAGGAGGTCATGAGTGACCTCAACAACAGCAGTTTTGGGCAGTAGAGCCCAGATTGTGATGGATTGAATAGTGGAAGTGGGGAAGGAAGGTACCAAGTGAGGAAGGAAGGAGGGTGGAAGGGAGAGGAAAAAGGAAAACTGAGTAGGGTGTGTGTGACAAGAAGTCATTTAGAAAGAGATATATAGTATTCAATGACAAATTCCCCGTCTAAAATAATGACTACTAAGATCATAACTATATGACTTTGAACAAGTTATTTAACCTCTACTTCATCTAGTGGTTGTATTACATACTTTAATATATTATGAAATACCCATAAGAATGACCCATAATAGTGTCTAAGCACACAAAAATGGAAATTCTTAAAATAAAATAGAAGCTATCATTATTATTTTTAGCATTAAGTAACTATCATGAAATGCCACACTCTCATAAGACAGGAAGTAAGCCTGAACATGAAATAGCATTTTTTTTTAAACGTTTTTTATTTATTTTTGGGACAGAGAGAGACAGAGCATGAACGGGGGAGGGGCAGAGAGAGAGGGAGACACAGAATCGGAAACAGGCTCCAGGCTCCGAGCCATCAGCCCAGAGCCTGACGCGGGGCTCGAACTCACGGACCGTGAGATCGTGACCTGGCTGAAGTCGGACGCTTAACCGACTGCGCCACCCAGGCGCCCCTGAAATAGCATTTAAAAAAAAAATTTCATTAGTACCAAAAACACATAGACAAATTAAATAAAGATTAGACAAGAGCCACAGGGGTGAGAATTCATGTCCTTATTACTTGTTATTTGTCATCCTAATTACTATCAATATTGTTTAACAGGTAGCCTGATCTCTTAGGAATCAGGGTGACTGAATTTCTGACTGAAAGTGAAATAAAAGTTCACCCCTGAGAGGTGTTATTTCTTTCGGCTCCAAAGAACCACCTGGTGCTATGAAAACAGTTAATTGGATTTTTCCATCTCCCTCAAAAAAGCTTCTAAAAGAGCTCATTTTCTTTTCATACAGGAACATTTTATTCACAAAAATCTTGTTTTAGTATCATGTAGCCAAGTCTATAAGAAGAGTTTGGTACTCCTTCTATTGGATCCCCGTGCGCCATTTTGACCAAATCAATACAAATGATTATTGAATGACTTTTGTTTGTTGGGTGGGAGGGGAAATGTTTTCAAGAAAGTCAATACAGGGCATCTGGATAGCTCAGTCAGTTAAGCAATGGGCTTGGGTCATGATCTCGTGGTTCATGGGATTGAGTCCCACGTCAGACTCTGGGCTGTCAGCTTGGACCTTGGGGTTCTCTCTCTCTTTTTCTTTCTGCCCCCTTGCCCTCCCCACACATCCCCGCTTCCTCACCTTCATGTGTGTTGCACATGCACGTGTGCACATGCATTCTCTCTCCTCAAAATAGATAAATAAACATTTTAAGAAAAGTCAATACAGATTTTTTTTTGCCTCAAAAGTAATAAATGTTAAGGGAATTTATGGTTCTGTGTATTACAGACCTACTCAGAAAAATCAGTTATAAGACCTATATCTTAAAAAAAAAAAAAGACCTGTATCTAAAGGTATAAATTTACTTTTTCTTAACTGTAAATTTTGTGTAATATAAATACAGGTTAAGAATTTTTAATAAGGAGTGCCCGGGTGGCTCAATTGGTAGAGCAGCTGATTCTTGATTTTAGCTCAGGCTCAGGTCATAGTCCCAAGGTCATGGGATTAAAACCCGAGTTGGGCTCCGTGCTGAGCATAGAGCCTGCTTGGGATTCTCTCTCTCTGCCGCTGCCCTTCTCCCCCATTCATGTGCTCTCTCTATCTCTCTAAAATAAAAAAAATTTAAAAAGTTAAAAAAAAAGAATTTTTAATGAAAATTTAGCATCTGAATTGAGACGTGTTGTAAGTATAAAACATACAGCATTTTGAAGACTTGTTATGAAAAGAATATGTAATATCTCAATAATATTTAATATTCATTACATGTTGAAATGATAATCTTTTGGATATGTGGGGCTAAATAAAAAATATTTTTAAAATTAATTTCACCCATTTATTTTTAATTTTTGTTAAGGTGGCTGCTGGAAATGTTTTAATTACATATGTAGCCTGGAGTATCTATATATACATATAGATATATGTACGTATATATATAGATATATATACGTACATATATCTATATGTATATATATACACATATAGATATATATACGTATATATGTGTGTGTATATATATATATACATATATATACATATATATATATATATACACACACACACAGACACATTCCAAGCTTCATTAAAATCTATCAAAACTACTGAAGAGTATATAAAAACAGGCTGCCTATTATTTTATTTCAAGATAGTGGACTTTAAAGTTATTGTGCTAATCTTTTACTAATAGCTAATTTTTTATTAGTATTGGAGAGCAAGAATTCTTGTTTGCTCAAAGGTCCTTTTAGCTGGATTAAGAATCAAATTGACACCACATCGATTAACAGGAGAAAATCCAATTTAATAGGCTTACACATAGGGAATCCACATAGACATGGAAATTCCAAAAACAGGCGAAATGAGGTATACATGTCATTCTAAACTAAGAAGAAGGGGTAGGGGTCTGGGATTTCAGAGGAAAGGAATGTGGTACCTTCCAATTAGATAGGGCCTGGTGGCAAGGACAATGAAAGAA
The DNA here is from genome assembly GCF_023721935.1 of Panthera uncia. NCBI lineage: Eukaryota > Metazoa > Chordata > Mammalia > Carnivora > Felidae > Panthera > Panthera uncia. The sequence continues at coordinate 128,994,160 of NC_064810.1, forward strand.
TTCACGTAACATAGAACAAAGGAGATAGAAGTTTATTGAATACACCACAAGGGAGCATCAGGCAGGACAGTAAAGGAGAGAATGTCTGCTAAGAGGCAGTTTGAGGGGCTGTAAGTATAGGCTGGGTGGAGTGAGGAAGGATGGGAATGTATGGAATTTTCCCTTTTTTGGTAACTGTGCCTGTTTGTAAGGAGCCCATTTGTTAGCTAGGGCTTATGGCCATTTCAAGGTGTGTCCCTTAATGAAACTGTTTGCATTCAGCTTAGTCACTGTTGGCCCTTTTGCCTTATACAAGTTTCCATTCCTCGAGCCTGTTGCCTAAATGTGACCTCTAACAAGGAATGAACTTTATAGAATGATAAGATGTTTGGTAATTAGATGTTTGCCCTACCATACAAGGGGGTTATTCAGATAAAATTTATCTCTGCCAATAACCCTTATTCTGGGAAAGACTCTCAATTTAGAGTCCTCTATGTAGTTAAGGGAGAGGCAAAAATCTCTCTTGAGCCCACAGGGTCTCAAATGCTTTGGCTCAAAATAATCCACATGCCAAAGTGACACATTCTGTGGGGATCCTGAGGGATCCTACTGAAGGGTTAGTAGTGACTGAATCAGGCACACTTAAAAATAATTGTAGTGAAATATTTGGAAATTTGCCTGAGAAAATATCAAAGTACAGAGAACGTTTTATTTAAGGTGCAATTCATGGCAGCTTCATTAGTAATCAGGAAAAATTGAATATACAACAATAAAAGGTGGTTAAGTCTTAGAAATTAATATCATGAAATTATTAAAAATACTTGTGATGCTCATAGCAATAGGTAAAATGTTTATCACCCAGTGTTAAATGTATAATGCAGTGTACAAAATTTGTATTTGTATTAAAATTAGGACAAAATTTAAATTATATATATAGGGAGAGAGACATGAATTAGAGAGGAACCTGAAAAAAGAAAAATAATTGATTTGTTAATCTAGTGGAAATGTTTTTGTGCCTCCTTAACAAAATGCGGACATTGTTTTGTATAATTATTATATAATAAACATTATAATTGTTATATTACAAACATATAATTCATTATAATGTTTGTGTAATAAATAGGTACAAAGTAAATCAGAAAAATATGTTAGAGTGAGTGGAAACATGTAAACATTTCTTTTAGCAATTGAAAATATTTCCATTAAATCACAATATTTGGATTAAATTAATTGGGTATTGCCATGTAATTCAGGATAAAGCTTCCTTTTCTTCTAAAACTGTATCAAGGTCGGGGCGCCTGGATGGCTCAGTCGGTTGAGCATCCGACTTTGGCTCAGGTCATGAACTTGCGGTCCGTTGAGTTCGAGCCTCGCATCGGGCTCTGTGCTGACAGCTCAGAGCCTGGAGCCTGCTTCCGATTCTGTGTCTCCCTCTCTCTGCCCCTCTCCCACTCATGTTCTGTCTCTCTCTCCCTGTCAAAAATAAACTTTAAAAAAAAATCATAAAACTGAATCAAGGCTAAGTGTTCTTCTCAAGGTCACATGACCCAAGCAGATCCTATTGCCTATATATCCTGTTGGTGGTTTTAGAAAAAAAAGAGATCACAAAGGTGTTTGGAAATTTAATGCTTTGATTGTCAGAAGGAAGACTGGGTTGAGACTGTCAGTGACATTTGCAAATGTGTGAAAGGCAGTATTCCACCCAGAGAGAGAGGAAAAAGAATATCACCGTGAAGATAATTTTGTGCTAATATAGAGTGACAGCACCATGATGCTTCCTTCTCTTTTCCTGACCAGATTTTTCATTTTTCTTGTTCCAGTTCATTCTGACAATGATGTGCAGCCTAATTACTTTTTTTGGCATGGCTTTAATTGAGGCCCTTTATCCCTTAAACTCAACATTACATAATTGTTTGCATTTTTTTAACTTTTAACCCCTTCCAATAAGTGCTTAGTCAGTGAATTTCTACTGATTTTGGAAGCAAAAGTTGTTCATTTTCCTATATTTTGAAATTTAAAGCAACCTTGTCTAAAATCAGTTAATCGACAAGACTTGAAGTAGAGTTATAAAAATGTTATTAGCATATGCAAATCATTAATCATTTCTATATTATAATCCATTTGACCCACATCACTTCATAAACTTGGCTTTAGAGGAGAATTAAGTGATTGGGGGGGCACAATCTGAATACTGAAGAAGGATAGTTTGTTTTAATATATTAACCTTGAAATGATTCCCAAGTGACAGGCTTACAGGTGCTGATATTTATTCTTTCCTTAAATTAACATAATGTGTAGGAATCATTTTTATGCACCAATTATATTCGGATTACTCGAGCTAGACTATTAGTATTTTAGAGGCAGTTTGGCTTGTTGAAAATAAAGCAGGCCTTGGAATCCGAGAATCCTGGGTTCTAATCCAATCTCTGCTATGTCATGCTTGGGGGCAATTTACTTAACCTCTCTGAATTTCAGTTTTCTCATCTTTAAAATATGGGTAATATCACACATCTTATCACATTATTGTAAGCATTAAATTCGCTAAAGAATGAAGAACACAAAGTCTACTGGTGCATGATAGGTTCTCAATGAACAGTAGCTACAGTGAGCACTGGGCTCCACTGAGATTGTTACTCCACTTTAACAAGACATTCTGAAACGCTGAAGAGCACCCAGAGAAGAGAAATAAAAATCTTAAAGGAGAAAAATAGGTAATTCTCAGGCAAGTTTTAAAAAATAAAAGGAATTCAAACTATTTGAAATGGGTGTATGACAGTTGCAGGCATTATCTAATAGCTCTCTTCAAATACATGAAGGCGTGTGATGAGAGGAAAAGAAGGGGTTCGTGTCTTTCCAGCTCCATCCTGAATAAAAGAAAAATAAATTAGCTTAAATTGCAACAAGTAATTGAAGCTCAACAAAATGACTACCATTTTAACTGTGAAATGTTAGAGAACCATTTCTAGGAGAGATTTCAGAATTTCTGGGGTGGAGATGGGTGATTGCCTACACAGTGTCCATACCTACCCCTTTCTTTTTTAATTTTTTAAATGTTTATTTGTTTTGAGAGAGAGAGAGAGAGCACAAGTGAGAGGAGGGGCAGAGAGAGAGAGAGAGAGAGAGAGAGAGGAAAGAGAATCCCAAGCAGGCTCCACACTGTCAGCAAAGAGCCCAACACAGGGCTCGAATTCACAAACCATGAGATCATGACCTGAGCAGAAATCAAGAGTCAGACGCTCAACCGAGCCACCCAGGCACCCCTACCCCTTTCTTAACAGTACCCAGATTCTCCTTTGCTTATGTATTCATCCTTCATGCAGCCCAAGAGTTTGGGGAAGGGAAGCTCCCTCTTCCCCTAGTTCTAGTGGAGGGTTTGTGGTTGTCTTAGGTTAATGAACACATCCATTACCCAAGTGGTCATGGTAGTTACGATGCTCAATCAGAATAAATTTCAAGACTCTGGCTTGTGTTGCTGGGAAGTAAGTTCTCTTTTTGTTTTTATTTTATCTTAAAAAAATGTTTTTTAACATTTTATTTTATTTTTTGAGAGACAGAGAGAGACAGAGCGTGAGCAGGGGAGGGGCAGAGAGAGAGGGAGACACAGAATCCAAAGCAGGCTCCAGGCTCTGAGCTGTCAGCACAGAGCCCAATGTGGGGCTTGAACCCATGGATTCGAGATCATGACCTGAGCCGAAGTTGGATGGTCAACCAACTTAGCCACCCAGGCACCCCAAATTCTGTTTTTATTTATTTATTTATTAAAAAAAATTTTTTTAATGTTTATTTCTTTTTGAGAGAGACAGAGACAGAATGCAAGTGGGTTAGGGGCAGAGAGAGAGGGAGACACAGAATCGGAAGCAGGCTCCAGGCTCTGAGCTGTCAGCACAGATCCTGACGTGGGGCTTGAACTCACCAGCCGTGAGATCATGACCTGAACCGAAGTCGGACGCCCAACCGACTGAGCCACCCAGGTGCCCCCCAAGTTCTCTTTTTAAAGAAGGGCATTGTGATGTTCAGATGTGAAGCCTGATACTGTGGTAACCATTTCAGGATTATGAGAGAAGCCAGCCTAAAGGAGAAAGAATGGAGAGACACCAGAAGAAATTAGGACTTTGATGATATTGCAGAGCTGATCAATCAAACCAACGGTTGTCCACCTGACCTTTGGACTGGTCATGTACATGAGCCCAAATCCTTCGTTGTTTAAGTGGTTTTCTCTAATTGCAACAGAGAATGTCCTAATGAGACACACATCTATTCTGAAGTTTTATCTCATTTCAAGTATGTTTGTGTTTCTTCTCCCTACAAATGGATTACAAACATTCTCAGAAGTAGCATTTTTGAGTTCTGTTTATTTTGGATCTCCTTCAACACCTAATATCATGACCTTTGTGCAATAGACCCTCTAGAAATGTTTGTTTACTGAGGATCGTGGCTGACTGCCCCATCTTCAAATCATATTGTGTCCTATAAGTCTCAGCAGGGACACAGATTGGTTTTGAGGTTATTTTCAAATCTTTTTCCCACGCTGGGCTATCACTGCCATTATCTTTCAGACTGGGAAAACGGTTTCAGTGAACAAATTTACTACCTTTTATTTAGCTCTCTGCCACTCCAGTGTTAGCCAGAACCTAGACTGGCTGGGAAAAAAATTAAAGCTTTTTGGGGAGTTCTACTAAAACCATCACAGCAGTTATAGCTCATTTTAAGGATGTGCTAAATATCTATAGAAATAAAACTTGCAACTCCCAGAACTCTTGGAAAATTAATATTTTAATTCAACTTTATGCATGGCTTGCTATTGCAGTATTGCATATAACAGAAAAACTGAACCATTAACTAATTCTCTTTCAAATAGCTTGTGATGTTAGCATTTGAAATATGTCTATGGTATGAAAAATTATGTGTGGTAAAAACATGATTAGCATAGTCCATCACATGGCCATGGACTTCAAAATCAGTGCTGGGTGAATATCAAATTCTGATCCTATGTATGATCCTACAATGTCCTGCTATTCCTAGATGTTTGAGCATCCCTGTGATTGTTCTGTTCCTTCCAACCAGTCTTCTGAACAAACTAAAGCCATGGGAAGACTTCCTTTTTGTCCTCCCAAATGAAAGAAAGCTCATGACCAAAAGCTTTTGTAATTAATTCATGCACATACGTAATAATAATCTAGCTCTTTTCATTTCTCTGAATTTACTTTGGCATAACAAAAGCCATCTCCATCCTTTCCCACTGAAAAAGACAAATACAATTGAAATCACATTTTCATTTTTTCTCTGACTGGGAGGCACATGTAATTCTAGGTGGAGGTTGAAGGACTCAGAACAGATTATATAGAAAATATCCTGGTTTGTTAGACTCATGGCATTAATAGAATTGAAGTTCTTTGTTTTTGCACAGAATAAATAAAGAGCAAGGGCTGACAAAGTGTAGGCTTATTGCCAAGTTCCTGACCTTTTAAAGACTCTCAAAGACTTGGAATGTGTTCTCAACCTAGTGAAGTTTCAAGGCCACAGAGAAAAATGAAACTATCAAATCTGACTGATTTTTTTTTGTCAGAATGTCCGTAATCCCTTTCTGATGGCATCCAACAGCCTTTGGTAAGATACTATACCAATTCTGTTCTTAAGCATTTTTCCAAGCATCCCATTTGTAATGGCTTGCCTGTTTTCCTGGCCACATAGCCCCTCCCCCTATACCATTTGCAGCCTCCACCCTAAAGAACTGTTGACAGTTACATCATGTTTACCATATATGAGCCACTCTTCTAGCCACTTTGCATATATTAGCTCAATTCTCCTAATAACTCTATGAAGTACATAGTATTATTAGACCCAATTCACAGATGGGGAAACTGATGCACTAGGTCATACAGCTAGCAAGTAGCAGAACGAGGATTTGAACCGACACTGACTAGCTCTGGGGGTCTATACTTTTAACCACTGTGCTCCACAGTCTCAAAGCTGACCTTAGGGTTTGAGATCAAACTGACCAGCAAGTAGGAAAAAATTATAGGGCCACATTAGTAACCTGTCAGGCCTGTAGCTCAGACTTGATCTGTGTGGCTCAGACCTCAGTTTCCGACACCTCTCATTTCTCCCAAGCCATAGTCCCTGCCCAGTATGGCTAATCCTTTGGAACTAACATTTTGGGTGGAATCCCTAAAACCTGAGAGCTGCCTGATCCTAGCTTGCTAAGCACTCTTTGCTTCCTTATCGGCTTCTGCCTGTTGCCCATCACAGACCTCTCTGTGCCTGGCGTGGCCCAATCTTGGTCCAGTTTGTTAGCTCTTTGCCCTTTCCAGCACTGGCAGGACAGCTCTCTGGACTTCTTTCGTGCCTCTGTTGGCACTGTCTTGACATCTCACTGGCATTGTTTATGACCTTTGTCACCCTCAGAACTCACCTGCCAGCCTCAGTTCTGACCCTTCCTGCTCTTTCCCACTTCTCTTCATGAGAGGGTCTTTGTCCTCACCCCTCCCCAAACTTTCCTCTCTCCATTTTTCCACCTTTTTTATGAACCACACCGTTTTATGTCTTCTCTCCATTTTGCTTATTCTCCCAACTCTTCACAATATCAACTTCTTTGGTTTCTCCTGTAAACATCCAATTTTCTCTTTGTATATTCGCTTCTAATTCTCTGTCTCAATTTTCACATGCTCTTCTCCTATTACTCTCTGATTCTAAGAAGTCTTTTACCAACTTTCTATAGGCTGGAAAAAAATCATATTTTAGAATTGTGTTTGTCTGACTTAAATTTCAGAGCTTCAGTTTCCTCATCTGTGAAATAGGGATAATAATACTACCTTACAGAGATATTGTAGGAGTTGCATAAGATCATGGAAAGCACTTGGAAGGCTATGTTACACTAAATAAAGGCCAGGCATTGTTAATACAAAGAACATGATGGAGTCTTTAAAATATGGAAAGAGTAAGTAGTTTCTACTCTGCATCATAAAGCAGCCCAAGAATTAGCCACTTTGTTCCTGTTCTCTAATCTTTATAGCGGGTATTGATATACAGAGCAGAAAGAACCAAATGCATTAGGAAACCTAAGAGCCTATAATAGCCATAGGCTATAATAGCCATACAGGTCTCTGGAGTCTCTCAACATCTTTGTGAAATTCTTCAGCACCTCTGTTGAGTCCCTGCTTTCTTCACCAGAAGGAATAAAACTTTTTCTTAGACTAAGCCAGAGATGGCAGTTTACTGGCTAAGTTTGCTTCTCTGATACATTTTGACAGAACAATAACCTTTCTTAAAAGTTGCGTATAAATTCATTTAGATCCTATTATAAGTTGGGTTCTCCCAGAAGCAGTGTCTGACGCAAGGATTTGGGTGCAAGTAATTAGTTAAGAAAGTGCTTTCTGACAGAAACTGATAAAGGGGTCAGGAAGCAAAATAAGGCAGGGGAAGAAGCCAAACAAGGATATGATTTCAGGTGACATGCCGGACAGCCTGATTCCACTGGGAACACTACAGCATAATTGATACTTCAGAATTTATCTTTCCTAGAGGTAAAAGAAATGGGTTTTTATAACCTTTACCCCATTGGCCATGGATGACCAGGAAGAGGGGAGGCCATAATCTCTAGGCACTTGTCTTTATCAGGGATTAACTCCAGGGCCCAAGAACAAACCTCCAAAGGTCACAGGGGTGAAACACTAGCAGCAAGGCACGTAGGGGCTGGGAGCTGGGCACACAGAGCTAGTAAATGTAATCTGAGGGCTCCAGATGGGGTACATGGTCTCCAGTTTGCCAAAGTCCAACCACTCCCAATACTTGTCCTTGGCTAGCTGCAGCATCAGGGGTTCTATAATTGAGGGGCCTGAGTATGGCACTGTAGTTGGAAGCAGGTGCTGGGGGCAGGGGCCCTGACTTGAGGCTATGCTTACTTAGTCCTTTGTACAAGATGGAAAACCTGAAGTCCATATCTGAGAATGTAGAATGTAATGAAGGGGAGTTGATAGTAAAGTCCTCCCTTCCCAAGTCCCCCCTCCTCCCCCTTGTCTTCAACATCATATTCAGCCACTTCATTTCTTTGGCCTGGCCTCCAAAGATGTTTCAGCTTGGTAACTATATACCTTGTGTGATGAAAGATTAATGGGATCAGAATGTCAGATTTGAAAAGACTTAGAGATTTTTTTTTTATTAAAAAATTTTAAAAACCTTTTTTAATGCTTACTTATTTGTGTGAGAGAGAGAGATAGGGCGCAAATGGGGGAGGAGCAGAGAGAGAGGGAGACACAGAATCCAAAGCAGGCTCCAGGCTCTGAGCTTTCAGCACAGAGCCCGACACAGGGCTCGAACTCACGGACTATGAGGTCATGGCCTGAGCCAAAGTCAGACGTTCAACCAACTGAGCCACCAGGCACCCCTAAAAAAATTTTTTTTAAGTTTATTTATTTATTTTGAGAGAGAGAGAACAAGTGGGGTAGGGGCAGAGAGAGAGGGGAGAGAGAGAATCCTAAGCAGGCTCCACACTGTCAGCACAGAGCCTGATGTGGGGTCTCAAACTCATGAACCATGAAATCATGACCTGGGCTGAAATCAAGAGTCAGATGCTTAACCAACTGAGCCACCCAAGCGGCCCAAGGCTTAGAATTTTAGATACATCCCGTAACTTTATGGTTTGTGAAAGGCAGTTCTAAAAAGTTGTGACTCTTTTTTTTTTTTTAAACATGAGCTATTCATGGGCTTTGTGTTAGATGATTTTGTCCAACTGTAGGCTAATGTAAGTGATCTGAGCATGTTTAAGGTAGGCGAGACTAAACTCTGACACTTGGTAGGTTAGATGTATTAAATGCATTTTCGACTTACATTTCAACTTTTGATGGGTTTATCAGGAAGAAGTTGTAACTCTTACTATATGGGACAGACTATGGGAGCTAGTCATGGGACAGACTATGGGAGCCCCTACGTCTCCTGTGTTCTGTGGGATTGCTTCATCTAGAGATCAGCTTTATCCAGCACTTCTACACATGCGTCACTGGGCTGACTCCACGGGGAAACCAAGTTGGATGAACTTATTAAATCGTAGAGTGCAATGTAAATGTTGAAGTGTGGTTATGACCTCAAGAAATGTCTTGCCCTACTGAAACTGTTAAGTTTTGAGGGGCAGCAGCTACAGATTATTGCACAGAAAATGGAGGGCATTAAACCAATTCTCTCTATGATGCCTTTCTAATATTGCCTAAATGTATTTTATATCCTTAATGTTTCCCACAAATTCACCCATAAAGGTCTACTTGATTTTAGTCCACTAGAGCTGATGACTGAGGTAGTTTAGGAAATTGGCTTATACTTTGCATTTAAAAAACATGAATGAATCCGTAATTGTAACCTTCTGAACTGTTCCAAGCATTAGCTTATTGAGGATACATCCCTAGAAACATAGAAATGCCAGTTCAATAAGATAATGCCCAAACTAACATTTAGCCCTGTGCTTGGCGTACAGAAAGCAGCCAATAAAGTTTTTAAGAAACAGAGAAAATTATATAAAGCACTGCAGGCTTTTGAATTAGATTGGAATAATATCTTGAGATGCCTTTCATTTTAATTTTTTCCAAAACCTACAAGGGAGGCAGGAAACTTGACCTGTCTACTAATTGAGATAGTTCTTAAGAGGAGATCCAGGGAATTTGGGCTGACTGGTGATGAATTAGACAAAAGACTGGTGATGAATTAGAACACACATCTGTGGGTTGAAATATGGGAGTCCAGGTTGACTGATGGGCTGAAGCTGAAGATGGGGCAGACACGCTGGGAACCTGGGAAGGCATCACAGAGGGTCAGAGAAAGGGAGGCTGAGTAGAGAGTGGAGCTTGAGACTCAGCACTCTCGATTTTGTAGCATGGTGGACCTGTACTGCTCTGGAGAAGAAGGTAAAAGCAACAGGCCCCGGCCTGAAGAATTGAGGATCACACATTTTGAACACCTGGAAGTCAAATGCTGCCTGCAAAACCCAAGGTTGTTCTGGGCGGCTAAGAACTAGTCTGGCATAACAAGCTGTCTCATTTGTCTTCATGACTGACATCTGATGGAGTCATTTGATTCTCATCAAGCTCCATGACAAATGATGGTGGGTATGAGTTATTTGGCTCTTAAACAATGTAAGTGCAACCCAGGCGGTCTCCCTCCTTCCCCCTTTCAGAAGGCAGTATCCTCTTAGCTACAGGGACAAGCAGAAAATTCCATATTACCAGAGTTCCCCCAGCATCTTAGGTGTTTCATTCTGTTCTGTTAGCTACCCTCCTCCTTCTGTGTGTAGTGCTGGTGTTTCTAAGTTTCAGTGCACATGATAGGCTGAGCTGCCATGAGGATGGGTGGTTAAAGCCTCCCTTTTTTGCCCCATGGATCATTCAGTTATCCTAAGACTGTCATATCAAGGCAAACAGATAGAGTCAAATTTCATTTATGAAAGGGTTAGGCAATTTCTCCACCTTTTTTTGTTTTTTGAACATTTATTCATTTTTGAGAGACAGAGAGAGAGCGCAAGTGGGAGAGGGGCAGAAAGAGAGGGAGACACCGAATCCCAAACAGGCTCCGGGCTCTGATAGGTCAGCACAGAGCCCGATGCAGGGCTCGAACTCATGAACCATGAGATCGTGACCTGAGCTGAAGTCGGACACTTAACCGACTGAGCCACCCAGGTACCCCAGCACAGGTTTCTAGGAAGGGAAATAAAAAGTCAATTTCTCTTTCCCCTGGATGAGGGGAAGAAGTGGCTGCCCTTTTGCAATTCCCTGTATGAGGCACAGACAGACCACTTCCTTTTGTTAATTATACCAAGTACAAACATACTGCCCAAACACAGACATTCTCTTTCTAGGCTGGGAAAAAAATAACCAAAACCCATTCGGAGCAGTAAAAGATTTTTTCAATTAGCACAGAGTCTTGTCCAGCCCTTGGAGTCAATGGGCCCCATTGATTGTGTAGAAGTGTATTTGATTTCTCTTCTGCTCTGTTCTCATACCTACTGGCATAATAGAAAAGCTGTATTATTAGTCTTCAATGACTATTTTTTTTTTTATATAACATATGGATTAGATTAAACTCTTCTGGTTTAGCAGTAGGGAGCTATTTTAACTCTTCCTTGCATCTACAACACCCTATATGCAAAAAATGTTCCATAAATGTTGCTTATGGCGATAACAAATAAGGGAGACTGACTTGGGTCTTTTTCTATAATCATGCTTCTCCTTTTGCCACTGCCAGTCTCTTTCTGGAGAGAATTGCAAAATAGATCAAGATGTCTTAAGTCATCTTTGCTCTCTGTCTTTGCTGCCTCCCAGCATCAGTGGCAGAGGGGTCTCCTGGTGGTCCTATTGCTTCCAGTAAAACCTGTTCTTGTTGTCTGAAATAAAATTAATAAGCACTTAAAGAGTTACCCTTCCAAGGCTTGTACATAGAACAGAGATTACCAACTAAAATTCCCACTGGAGTAGATGGATGACTTAAACGAGGAGAGGGGGTAGATAGCTCCTTCTCAGCTCCAGTCACATACTGTGACGAGGAACGGAATGCTGACCTAGTACTGCCAGTTATTTCAATATTTAAAGACAAATTTTTAAAGGCTTTATTTATTTTTAAGAGAGAGAGACAGAGCATGTGCAGGGGAGGGGCAGCGAGAGAGGGAGACACAGAATCTGAGGCAGGCTCCAGACTCTGAGCTGTCGGGACGCAGCCCGATGCGGGGCTTGAACTCACTGACCACAAGATCATGACCTGAGCCAAAGTCAGATGCTTAACCGACTGAGTCACCCAGGCGCTCCAGGGTTTTTGTGTTTGTTTGTTTGTTTGTTTGTTTATTTGTTTTGAGAGAGACAGAGAGAGAGAGAGACAGAGAGAGAGAGAGAGAGAGAGAAAGAGAGAGAGAGAGAGAGAGAGAGAGAGAGAGAGAGAGAATCCCAAGGAGGCTCCACACTCAGTACAGAGCCCGATGCAGTGCTCAATCTCACGACCCTGGGATCATGACCTGAGGCGAAATCATGAGTTAGACGCTTAACCGACTGAGCCACCCAGGTGTTCTCTTAATTTTTCAAGAAAAGCTGGAAAGCTTGATTTTATGTAAAATCTTCAAATTTTTTAAGTGAGGTATATAACATGATACCATTTAGGTAAATTAGAACACAAGGACACATTGTGTGGTATGTGAATTATATCTCCATAAAACCACTTTAAAAATCACATACACACACACACACACACACACACACATACACACAAGAATACAAGCACACAAGCCCACTCCTAGCTACCTATCTAACAAAAATGGATGGATACTTCCATAAAAAATCCAGTATAAGAAAGTTCAAAGCAGCTTTATTTGTAAAAGCCAAAAATGAGAGATAAGCCAAATGCCCCTTGTTGAATGATGGTTCCATAAATTATTACCAAATCAACTATTGATAAGACAAAACTGAGTTAAAAAAAAAAAAAAGGCAAAACTGAGTCAAGAACTACCCTCACAAAATCTTTGTAGTGCTTCATGGTGGGAAGGGCAAACAAAGGCAAGATAGTTACTGACATTTCGAAGTCTGCTTTGAGGGGAGTCTTTCAACATAAGGAAGTGGATCTTGATTAAAACTAGGTAAGGGTAATGATGCAATAGTTTAGGACTGATAGACCCAGCAAGGCAAAGCAAAGGGTTTAAAGCAACGAAAAGTATAAATTATTGTTTGATGAGTTTCTTTCAGGAAGTTGCTGGAATGAGTAAAAAAGTGGTTTGCAATTTTTATCTCCCTGGACAAGAGTTTACTGAAGCAGTAAAATCATACTGATGATACCAATGGAATAGTAAAGTCACATTAACGTAGACAGTAAGCTGTATGAATGTAAATGGTTTGGGTTCTCACCTTCCATAAGAGAATGAATACCTTGTGGTAGATTTATAAAATGGATACTACTCAACAATAGAAAATGAATAAACTACTCCTACATGGATGAATTTTAGAGGCATAATGGTGAGTGAAAGAAGGCAGATGATGAAGAGCATATACTGTATGACATGTCCAAGAACATGTAAAATATTCAGAAACAGGCAAAACTAATCTATAGCAATAGAAACTGAATAGTGGCACCTCTGAGCGGGGAGGGGCAGGTGATAGCTGTATTGCCCGCTAATATTGCCTGAGATGGGGCACAAGGGGACCTTAACAGAGTGTTGGAAATATTCTATGTCTGGGTGGTAATTACATGGAGATTCACTGAGCTTTATACCTAAAATTAAGAGACTTTATGCACTTTAAAATATATATCTGACCTCAATTAAAAAACATGACTGCATTCAAAGAAAAAGATATGTATTATACATATTAAAAGAGTTTTCTGGGGTTGGGGTGGGGAAAGAATGGGAAGTATAAGGATAAAAGGAAATTATGAATGTAAACAAACAAGAGAGAGACCTGGCAAGAATCAAAGATGCCAACACATCAGGAACTGCAATTATGTAATGACTCACTCAACTTTCTCCTCTTGATATCCCAAATTATGTATATTTAAAAGATTTTTTCTTGAGAGAGCGAAAGAGATAGAGTGCAAGTGGGGTAGGGGCAGAGAGAGAGAGGGAGACAGAGAACCCCAAGTAAGCTCTGTGCTGCCAGTGCAGAGCCCAACGCGGGGCTTGGTATCATGAAGTGCGAGATTATGACCTGAGAAGAGATCAAGAGTTGGATGCGCAACTGACTGAGCCACCCAGGAGCCCCCAAAGTTAATTTTTTTAAAAAGATAAAATGAACTATAAAATGTACATGTGTCAAATATTTTGTTTAAGTCGTTAATAAGGTAACCAGTAAGATGTTACAACCACTTCAAGAGACAGTTTATTAAGAGCAGAAACTTACAGGGCATAAAGAATTTTGAAATGAATTTTCCAAATAGGTGCAAAATGGATCCACCAAGTGGACCTATCTATTCATCTATGCAACAACGAATTGCATTTCACTGGACACAATTAAATTGCATTTATCTGGACAAGAATAATTTATATTATCAGTTTTCTAAAACTAACATAATTTTAAAAATAAATAAATAAATAAAACAGGGGCACCTGGGTGGATCAGTCAGTTAAGCTTCTGACTCTTGATCTCGGCTTAGGTCTTGATCTCACAATTCATGAGATGAAGCCCCGCACTGGGCTCTGCATTGGCCATGCAAAGCCTGCTTGGGACTCCCTCTCTCCCTCTCTTTCTGCCCCTGAAACACATTCTCTCTCTCTCTCAAAATAAATAAAGAAACTTAAGAAAAAAGTTAACCAAAATTAAAAAAAAAAAAAGACCAAAGGTAGTGAAAGGAAGAGTTTACTTGGATGGGTGAGCTAGAGAGGATACCACCAGTGAGCCTTTTATACCCTTTCTTAATATATATGTATATATACATACATATGTTCATAAAAAGCATGTTATATATATGTATACATACAAATACAACACTAGGAGTTCTGAGTAAAACATGTATACAGGCCTGTTTTAGCCCTTGAACCTTAAGTTTTCAAATGCTGTTTTAAAAGGTTAAATGTTTGAGTTTCCTAAAACAGCAAAATCATACTGATGATGCCAGTGGAATAGTAAAGTCACGTTAATGTAGAGAGTAAGCTGTATGAATGTAAATGGTTTGGGTTCTCACCTTCCGTAAGAGAATGACCCTGAAGGGGTCCCTAAAGGTCAGGGACCCCTAAGGGTCATCTGTTTCAAAAATGCCTCGAGTTACAAGAATGACACCGTCTTGCAGATTTTTGGCCACCAGTCAGCAAAAGGGGTACACTTTAAGAGGCAGCCCCGTCTTCCAGCTGTCCAGAAATCACCCCCTACTTCCCAGCCACCTTTCTTCCTGCTGGTGTGGCTGGTCCTGATTCTAAAATCTAGGTGGTTTTTTGTTTGTTTGTTTGTTTGTTTAATTTTTTAAGTCTATTTACTTTTTGAGAGAGAGAGCAACAGAGCACGAGCGGGGTAGGCACAGAGAGAGAGAGACACAGAATCTGAGACAGTCTCCAAGCTCTGAGCTGTCAGCACAGAGGCCGACAAGGAGCTCCAACTCACAAACCCATGAGATCGTGATCTGCGCCGAAGTCGTATGCTTAACCGATTTAGCCACCCAGGCACTCCTAAAATCTAGTTTCATTGTGTGTTTTTATTTTTGGTTTTTAAATTTTTTTTAAGTTTATGTATTTATTTTTTTAGTAATCTCTACACCCAACAGGGGCTCCATCCCACGACCCCAAGATCAAGAGTCACATGCTCTTCCAACTGAGCCAGCCAGGTGCCCTTCGTTGCATATTTTTAAAAAAATCTTACATAAGAGATGCTAATCTGGATTTCTGATGGAATATCAAGATGTCTTTTTCATGGTCATTTGTCTTGTTAGGTTTCTTTCTCAGGCAGTGGGAGAAGATGCAGTCCAATTCTTGATCATGAGCCAGGAGGAAAGGCAGAGAGCTCTCAATTTCACAAAAGGAACAAAGCTTCATTTATAGCATGCCACTGCACATGATAGAATTTCATGAGTCAGTCGATAAGGATAATTAAACAGTGTAGGTCAAGGACTAGATACAACCATTCAACTTCCTTAAAATCCATTAGGCAAAAGCTTGAGGAATATTATTTAAAAGCTGCAATATTTAATCATTGGTGCATTTCTTAAAGTGCCTTATTGCTGCTAAACAATGTTGAGAAAGTAATAAAAGCCCAAACCCTCAGCAATATTACTATATTTTGAAATTAATTTTTTGATAAAGGAATAATCTTTTCTTTTCTCCCTCTGTCTGAATTCCTTACTCTTGGCCTTCCTTCCTGTGCTTTACTCTCCTTGGACTGGTGTCTCTCCCCTTCAAAATCCTTTTTCCAGGAAGCATGCCAATTTTTCCCCTCATCTTTTATCACTCAAGTTTTTCAGCCCTTTAAAAAAGTTTTTAAGTAATTTTTTGTTAAGTTTATTTATTTATTTACTTAGAGAGTGCAAGTATGAGTGGGGGAGGGGTAGAGTGAGAGAGAGAGAGAGAGAGACAGAGAGAGACAGAGAGAGAGAGAATCCCAAGCAGGCTCTGCCCCATCAGCACACAGTCTGATGCAGGGCTCGAACTCACTAAACGTGAGATCATGACCTGAGCCGAAACCAAGAGTTGGATGCTTAACCGACTGAGTCACCCAGGCACCCCTCAGCACTTTTAATACATAGTTTCTTGTAGCACATTTTAAAATATCAACTTTATTGAACTGTAATTCACATATAAAATGTACCCGTATTGAACCCAAGTTTGCTGGGTTTTGACAAATGTCTATACTGCTATCGCCATCACCACAATCAAGATCGAGAATATTTCCATCACCTCAAAAAGTTCCCTCATACTCTTTGCAGTTAATTTCCCCACTCCACCTCCACTTTTGTCCCCAGTATACTATTGATATGACTGTAAACTAGCTTTGCCTATTCCAAAGTTTCATATCAATGGAATCATACAGTATGTTCTGTTTGGGGTCTACCTTATTGGGCTTTGTAGAATGTTCTTGAGATTTATGTGTTATTGTGTGTATCAGTTTTTCTTCTTTTGATTGCTGTGTTGTATTCCATTGTACAGATATACCACAATTAGTTGATCCATTTCCTTGCAGTTGGAAATTTGGGCTGTTTCCAGCGTTTTGCTACTATAAGTAAAGCTTATATGAACAGTTGTGTACAGGTTTTGTGTGGACATGTATTTTCATTTCTCTTTGGTATTTACACATACATATACATGCACATACACACAAATATATGTGATTATATGATAAAATGTATATTTAACTTTATAAGAAAACTGCTCAGTTATTTTTTGTAGTGGTTATACCATTTTATATTCCTACCAGCTGGTATGAGATTTTTCAATTCTTCCACATTCTCACCAACACTTGATATTGTCAGATTAAAAAAAATTTATTACATAGCATTTTATTTTTTTATTAAAAAATTTTTTTAGTGTTTATTTATTTTGAAAGAGAGAGGAAGAGACAGACAGACAGAGCACAAGTGGGAGAGGGGCAAAGAGAGGGAGACAGAATACAAAGCAGGCTCCAGGCTCTGAGCTGTCAGCACAGAGCCCAATGTAGGTTAGAACTCACAAACTCTAAGATCATGACCTGAGCCAAAGTTGGATGCTAACTGACTGAGCCCCCCAGGGGCCCCATATAGCATTTTATTTTTTAAAAAAACTTTCTTCTCATAGAAAACATTTTCACATTAAAGATTCCTAGAGTGTGAAAATAACAATTTTTTACTTACAGTTTTATATTTGTAGGCAGATTATTTTAGGACAAGTAAAATAACCGCATTTTAAGATTAAATCTCAGTTTAGAATCTGTAATATTTTGATCCATCTCTAAAGGGGCCTCTAAAGTACCTGCATGGAACTTCTCTATACTCAAGCTCTCCAGGCTCTTCTTTCCAGGATTTAGAAATTAGTAATGTGAAATATCAGTATTTCCTCATTTTAAGGTTTTCCGAGGACATGTAACCATCTGTAACTGGTATCGACTGAAGAGAGAGAGAAGTTTTTAAAAATTAAACACTGGGGCGCCTGGGTGGCTCAGTTGGTTAAGCACCTGACTTCCATTCAGGTCATGATCTCATGGTTTGTGAGTTTGAGCCCCACGATGGGCTCTGTGCTGACAGCTCAGAGTCTGGAGCCTGCTTCAGATTCTGTGTCTTGCTCTCTCTCTGCCCCTCCCCTGCTCACACTCTGTCTTTCTCTCAAAAAATAAAAAATAAAAATAAAAAAAACATAAAAAAATAAACACTGACTGATTTTCTGCAAAGTCTTTACTTATGAGTTAACAATCTTTCCCTTTCTCTGTCATTCCCAGGACAAATAAAGAAGTTTGATCATTTTTTGATAGCAATAAAGCTGAATTCCCTTCAAGAGTTTGGTTAGCTAAAAGGCAAAAAGCTCATATATGATGTTTAGTTATCCTGTGAGTCTTGTGAGAAGCTGGGAGACAACCCCATAAGCTCACCAGAATAAGGAACCCCGTCTCCAAATTTCTTGGATACAATTCCTCTCGAACCTTTTCCCCAAAGACTAAATTCTAAAAATAACCAGGTGATTAGGAGAAGAGGTTTGTCTCACCATTGGACTTACCTGCTATTGCCTCTTTATCGTGAGTTGAATGGTGTGACAGAGCAGAGGCAAAGAGGTGTACAATCAGTTCTCAAGGTGTTAAGTCAAAAAGGTCAGAGCTTCCACGGTGTGGCAACAGCTTTGCGGATGCCCACATCATGACAATTGAAATAACAAAGCCCAACAAAGGTGAAAGCCGAGAGGGCCCAAACACCTGCCTTGGCAGCTTTTTGCAAAGCATCTCCTCGACCATAGTAACCACTTGTCCAAGGCCCCAGTGACTATGGAGACTGAGGGCTGCAGCCAGGGGTAGTCCATCACAGAACCAGGATTGAAATAAGCAGCTGGAATTAGGCCCAGGAGCAAAACACTGCCAACCCTCTCACCAGTCCAGGGGAGAGATGCAGCCTTGGAACCCCAACGGCGGTTGGGTTGAATGTGCTGTGTTCTACACCATCCTGGGGCAGGTCAGTCCTGGAGAAATGCTGAGACACGAGCCAAGTCTGACCACTGGGATTCGTAGCAACAGAGCTCAGCCTCCTCGGGCACTGCCCAGGACACGCAGCCTCCAGAGACTCCCCATCTCTCTCCTGAAGGCTCAGGTCACCCCCAGATTTAAAAATTTTTGTTGCTCTAGTGGATGTGTAGAGATATCAGATTGTAGTCTTAATTTACATTTGTCTGCATGCCAATGGTAGCACATCTTCATATGCATATATCTTCTTTTGTGAAGCCCCTGGCACTGTTTTGATTTGCAGCCTGGGGCCTTTTTTTCTGTTTCTCAAACACTACTAACTTGTTCCTCCTCACTATCCTTGACTTGCTTTGCATTTGCTCTGAAGTTCTTCCAGATTGTCTCAGACTGACTCCTTTTCATCAGTGAGATCTCATCTCAAATAACACCTCAGAGAAGCCTTCATTTTTCATCACCTTACCCTCTATGGTTGTCTTTAGAAGACTTTTATAACTGCCTGCAATTATCTTATTTCTGTATTTGTTTATTTTCTTTTGTTTCAGAAGTTTTAAAAAAGTTTATTTTGAGAGAGAGAGAGTGAGAGAAAACAAGTAAGGGAAGGGCTGAGAGAGAGGGAGACAGAGAATCCCAAGCAGGCTCCACCCTCAGGACAGAGTTGATGCAGGACTTGAACCCACGAACCGTGAGATCATGACCTGAGCCAAAATCCAGAGTCTGACACTTAACAGACTTAGCCACCCAGGTACCCCTATATTTGTTTACTTTCTTATCATTTGCCTATCTCCACTGTGATGTAAACTCCACAAGAGTGGGTCTTTGTCTGGTTTGTGGTCAAGGAGGAAAATGAAACTATATAATCAAAGACTGGATACAACCATATGACCTCCTGAAAATCCATTAGTTGAAAGCCTGGGAAGCATTATTTAAAAGCTGCAGTATTAGATTGTTAGTGCATTTTTAAAAGTGCTTTATTGTTGCCGTTAAGAACAGTACATGGGCCAGTGTAAGTGCTCAATAGGTATTTGCTCAACAAATGGCAGTGCAGAGTTCACAAAGTGCTCTCATAAGAGACTCACTTCAATCGTCCATTTATTCCATTCACATTTGCTGAAAACTATGGAAATATGCCAACCATTATGAGGATATAAAGAGGAATCATTATTCCTCCTCTCAAGTTGCTTGTGATATTTTTTTAAAAAATGAGTTCTTATTGCCATATTAATATATGTTAATGATAGAAAGTTAAATAGTACAGAAGAGAAAGTCACTGCTTCTTCTCAGAGATAACCATTATTAGTAGTTTCCTTTGTATCCATCTAGAATGTAGACAATTATACACATGTACACATACACGTACACATATACAGACACACACACACACATCCCCCAAAATGGCATCTTAAGAAAGCATAGGGGCTTTTTTTTCCAAAAATTTTAATGTTTATTTATTTTTGAGAGAGGGAGAGAGAGTGAGCGGGGGAGGAGCAGAAAGAGAGAGGGAGACACAGGATCCGAAGCAGGCTCCGGGTTCTAAGCTATCAGCACAGAACCTGAATCAGGGCTTAAACCCACGACTGTGAGATCATGACCTGAGCTGAAGTCGGATGCTTAACTGACTGAGCCACCCAGGTACCCCAGAAAACATGGTTTTTAAGTTGTTCATGATGTTATGGTGGAAACTAGGGTTGCCAGACTTAGTAAATAAAAATATAGGGAGCTCAGTTACATTTGAATTTCAGACAAACAACAAATAAAAATTTTTAGCATAAGTATGTCCCAAATATTGCATGGGATATACTTCTACTAAAATGTTTTTGGTTGCTTAGCTGAAATTCAAATTTAACTGGTTACCCTGTGTTTTACCTGACAATCCTGAGTGGAGACAGATGTTCCAAATGATCAGTTACAATATGGTGCTATATTTTCAGTAACAGAAGTCAAGACACAGGTTGAGGGACCACCGAGGAGAGACTGACTAACTCTGCCAGGCAAAAACAGCAAAAGCAGACAGTTGCACTGGGACCCAATATATGGATAGGAGCCTGATAGATGGAATTAGAGAAAAAGGTCAGGAAAGAGCATATGCAAATGAAAGCTGTGGAGAGATTGGGCAGATTTGGAAAATAGTATGACATTTAATGTCAGAGAGGTTTTAGGGCCCAAGAAATTCGTGGGGATAAAATAGCTGGAATAGGAAGAAGGTAAAGGGCAAATGGGATCAGATTATGATAGATTCTATACACAGGTCAAGAGGGGAGCTATTATTCTGTGGACGAGCATTTGCCAGACTCTTTTTACCTCAGCCTTTAAAAAAAGAAGTTGTGGAACCCCTTTCATAGAAATATGTAATCTTTCAAATCCTTTTTGAATTTATTTTTAAATCATTTTTATGGTATATTGTAATTGAGCGAACTGAAGCAAAATTATATAGCTATTGTATTATGAAGTTTATTTTAAATACGCTCCTGAATGTCAGTAATATATGGAGACAAATCTTTAGTATTCCCCAATTAACAATGAATGCATGCTGCTTAATTTACTTTTAATTCTGTAATAAGTTTGATTTGTCAACTAATAAATTAGGATGTGACATATTATACAGTTTGGCTTTGAGGCCAAGTATATACGAAAGTGTGGAAGTGAAATTTAATTTTGTTTTATGGCATCAGAAACCGTTTATATTCTTTTCACGACCTGATGTGTGGAATTCTTGCACTTTTGCAGCTTTAAGAACAGATTTGTTTTTGTCTTTTAATGTTTTGTTTCTTTTTTTTTTTTTTTAAGTTAATTTATTTTGCGAGAGAAAGAGAGAGGAGAGGTGAGGCAGAGAGAGAGAGGGAGTAAGAGAATCCCAAGCAGGCTCTGCACTGCCAGTGTGGAGCCCTACTGCAGGGCTTGAACCCACAAACCATGAGGTCATGACCTGAGCAAACCAAGGGCTGGCTGCTTAACCAGTTGAGCCACCCATGTGCCCCTAACATTTTGTTTCTTAATGACAGGATAGGAGACAAGGTTTCAGACTTTTCTTGGTAAATAACACATGGCTTGGTATGCACGGGATTTTCATCCAGCAAAGTAAATTACATTCCAGTCAAAGGGAAAAGAATTGCCACTATATTCCCTCTTTTTAACACTGTTTTTGTAATTACTTGATGCACCTTCAAAGCTTTTGATAAGAATCATGCAATTTACAGATCTATTGATGTACATGAGGCAAATTGGTATTATTATAGTTTTTTCTTCCCATTATCTTGTTATATTGCAATATTTATGTTCTACAGGCTTTCTGTCTTTAACCAGTGGTTATACAGGTTAGTGAATTATAAGGCTAATGTCCTTAAAACCACCATTCATGTCAGAAGACAGAGATTTTCCTCCACATGTTCTGTCCCAGTCTCAACTCATCCTTCCCTCGTGACAAAGCACTATCTTAACTTTATGATATTTACTTCCTTATTTTTCCTTACAGTTTTATAATCCAAGTGTGCTAGACTTGAGACTGAATTCTATAGTTTTGCCTGTTTTTTTTTTGTTTGTTTGTTTTAAAGTTTGCTTTTTGAGTCTTTTAATTTACAAGTTTCCTCTTCATATCTCTTGTTTTTCTCTTTGCAATTATTTGTTCTAGAAACATGAGAATTACTCCTGTAGCTTCCCACAGTTAGATTTGTGGATTATATTCCCCTTTTAACATGTGCCTCGGTCCTCTTATTCCTATAAATTGGTATTTGGATCTTGAGGCTTAGTGAGATTCAGACTTAATTGTTTTAGCAAGATCATTTCACAGTTGGTGATATATTCTTCATTAGGACGCACATAATGTTTGATTGTCTCTCTTTTGTACCCTGAGTCACTATACATGCTTAATGTTCAGATGATTTAGTTATTTAGGGGTTGCAAAAAGTAATATTCTTCTTCTCACTTTTCTTCTTCATTTATTTGTTGGAAATCATTTATAAAGAGAAACTTTGCCTCAACTATTATTTGATTATGTAGTATAAAGTTCATATAGGAAAGGCAGGTTAAAGAATTCCTTCCTTTAACTTCCTGATTTTCTAAATGAATAACATCTTCAAGGTGACCAACTAGCTCTGTGTGTGTGTGTGTGTGTGTGTGTGTGCAAGTGTGCACGTATGTGTGTGATACTGAACTCATGAATTTAAACATTATTGATGTGTTCAGACCTCCCATAGATATTATCCTTATTCATCCTAAAATCATCTCGTCTTTAAGACAACTCTTCAAGTTGGCTTCCAAGTCCTCAAAAGATACATTTTTGAAGTCTGTTAACAAGAAGAATTTGGGTGGAAGAAAAGACCACAAAGAAAATAGGAATTTTGCACCAAAAAGATTTGGTTTGGCTGGCTTAAGGAATTTTGTTTTTTAGTCTGTGCATACCATATTTCACTGGAAATTGAATTTTCTTTAATGTTGTGAGTCTCATGCCAGTGTGGGTGGCAAGATTTACCAAAGACAAGCACTATTAGAATGTGAGTCATAGAAACTCTACCTGACTGAAGAGAAATAAGAGGTTGTCTGACAGGTCCAAACTATCTTTCTTGCTGGGAAATAACCATGACTGGCCTTGAAGAGGAACCACCCTCTCCTGTAGGTGATGCATAGCTGAGCTTTGGCAATAATTTACAGTCTCTGGAGCATTGGTGCTGTCTGATATGTCCTCAAGCCTCTTTGCCGTTAATTGCAGCTTCTCTTACTAGACTCTATGTTTAACCCCTTTGAAACTGTTTAGTATAGGGAAGTGTTTGCTTTCTCAGTGAAATATTTTAAACACACAGAAAAACAAAAAGGGTAACATTACAAACATCTGAACAAGATGTTTGTTTAGATCTGAACAATCTAAAATTCACAAGTTTTAGGGGCACCTGTGTGGCTCAGTCGGTTAAACGTCCAACTTCAGCTCAGGTCATGATCTCACGGTCTGTGGGTTCGAGCCCTGCAGTGGGTTCTGTACCAACAGCTGAGCCTGGAGCCTGCTTCGGATTCTGTGTCTGCCTCTCTCTTTCTGCCCCTCTCCTGCTTATGCTCTTTCTCTCTCTCTCAAAAATAAACAAACATTAAAAAATAAAATAAACTCTGCCCCAATTTAAAAAAAATAAAGTAAAATTCACAAATTGTATTATTTTGTCATACTCGCTTTAGACCATTTTTAAAAAGAAAGAGGGGCGCCTGGGTGGCGCAGTCGGTTAAGCGTCCGACTTCAGCCAGGTCACGATCTCGCGGTCCGTGGGTTCGAGCCCCGCGTCAGGCTCTGGGCTGATGGCTCGGAGCCTGGAGCCTGTTTCCGATTCTGTGTCTCCCTCTCTCTCTGCCCCTCCCCCGTTCATGCTCTGTCTCTCTCTGTCCCAAAAATAAAAATAAAAAACGTTGAAAAAAAAAAAATTAAAAAGAAAGAAATATTAAGCATATGGTTCTCTTTGTTCTCTATACTAGTCCTGTTTACCTCTCTCATTGTAGAAGCAGTTGCTTCCAATGTTGACATATCCTTTATTCGAATGTTGACATATCCTTCCTGTGCATATTTTTATGCTTATGCTTTAGATGTACATATCTATGAAAAATATTTAGAATTGTATGTTTTCAAAGTTTATATAAATGTTATGATACTGCATGGCATCTCATCCACTATCTTGCTTTTCTCACTGAACATTTTGCTTTTGTAATCTATCTATATTGACATATCAAGTTTATTGACTTCACTGGTACATAGTAGTCCATCATTTGAATATACACGAATGTATTTATGTATTCTCTTATTAGTGTACACTTACGTATCTCATTTTTTCCTATTGCAACACAGTAGAATCCTTGAATATGCATGTGGGAGAGTTTCTCTAAGGATATATGTGGAAGCAGAATTCCTGGGCACAGTGTATCATAAATCTTCAACTTCACTAGATATTACCAAATTACTCTCTGATGTGGTTATATTAATTTATATGCTCACAAGCAGGGGTTGCAAGTTCCTATTTCCCCATAGTGAGTGTGATGAGACTTAAATTTTTGTCAAGCTGATGGATATGAAGTGGTATCTCATTGACATTCTAATTCTTTATTTGCCTGATTACTAATTAAGTTGAATATCTTCATATATTTATTGGTCATTCTTTGTTTTTTCTTCTTCTTCTGTGAGTTGTAGGGCAGTGCAGAGGGTCTGAGTGTGTGGGTGGCTTAGTAGGTTAAATGTCTGACTTCAGCTCAGGTCATGATCTCATGGTTCTTGGGTTTGAATCCTGCGTTGAGTCTGTGCTGACAGCTCAGAGTCTGGAGCCTGCTTCGGATTCCGTGTCTCCCTCTCTCTCTGCCCCTCTCCTGTTCGTACTCTGTCTCTCTCTTTCTCTCTCAAAAACAAATAAACATTAATAAAAATATGAATGCATGCCATAGCAAAAATCAAACTTGAAAGGTCACCACAGAATTTCAGAATAGGGCAAACCTTAAATAAATTTAAAAAAATGTCAGAGGGTAATGACTGTAATGGGGATAGTCAGGGACTGGCAGTCCTCACTATCCTTCTCCCCAATTTATATCTTTACCTTAAATCCATGTGACTTCCCATTCTCCTGTACATTTCTTGTGTCAGGTATCCAAGAGAATAATATAAGGCATATCAACTAAAGAAGAAAAATAGAAAACAAACTAAGGATAGCCATAAAAAGTTCTCTGTTCCCTAACAGAGACACTGAAATCTGCTTGGGCTTACGTATTTAGCTTTTAGGCTTTGACTTCACACTCCATAACTTTGCTTTTCAGGGTCTCCACTTCTCTCTTTCCAGTCTCCGAAGGTACATCTTCATTGTCTGGTGTTTTGCGTAGATGAACAGATTATTCTTGGAGGTGGCCTATGTTGTGAGTAAGAACAACACTGGGGCTCTGGAATCAGATACTAATTTGGTTGCTGTTTCTGTCACTTAGTAGCTTTATCAACTTGAAAAAGTTTCTTAACCATCCTAGACTTAGTTTCTTCAAGATAACAATAGTCCCTACTTCATGGTGTTGTAATAATGATTTATGGAGTTAATATATATAAGTACTGAGAACAATTGGGCACAGTAAGTCCTCAATGTCAGTTATAACAAATCATCCTAAAAAACCACATAAATAAAATTATGCTATTTAAATTCAATATTCTTATCTTGAGTGAAGAACTTTGAAAGTCCATATGACATTCCTGTAAGTGGATGTGATGTTTTCCGTGAATAATAGACATAGCAGTAACTTTAGGGTGATTTAAGTGAAAATGATTCAAATGCTAACAGAATTTCAACTTGGTGCTGAGGAAGAGATGACTAAATTATGAAAACTTTCATTCATTCATTCATTCATTCATTCATCAAGCATATATTATGACTTACAACATGCCATGAATGAATGTTCTGCGCAAGACGATGGAGAAATAAAAGGGTTAAATGATGCTTAGTATCTGCCATTAAGAAACATTAAGAAGTTGATAGGGGGAAAAGCTGCATAAGCAAATTAATTAATTCAAGAAATTTTACAACAAGGATACGGTAGGAGCATAAAGGAAAGAGTTGCCAATTCTACATGAACATGTTGGTAAAACTTCCATAGAGAATAGGTAATGAGGAGGGAGACCTCTCCAGTGCCTTTCAACTTCCAATGGGTAGTTGCTGTTGGGTTGAGCCAGCAGGGAGCTCTGGGGTTAAAGGTGGTATTGGAAGAAGAAGCCTGGGAACATAGTCAAGGTAGGAGGGTGCTTGAACCAGGTAGTCTGTGGCTTCATTGTCAGGCCAGAGATGCCAGGTAGTCATTAGGAGGATCCAAAGTCATGGTCAGGATTGTGAAACCTGGTTCAAGGCACAGCCAAGGCCTATCAGGCAATGACAGTGGAGTTGGAGGTACAGCCCAAAGAAATAAGAGGTTTGTTGTCCAAGATCTAGCTGGTGATTTAGGCTCATTCAATCAACGAGCCTCTTTGACTATACTGAGTGCAGGCTTTGGGATAGTATAAAGTTATGTCTGCCAAGGTGAACAGATGTCACCTAATTCGCCATCTCATAAGTCTGGTTTCCTGGTTATTTTTCCTTTTTATTCTAGTTCATGTGGGTGATCTCATCCTTAGCATAATTTTTGCTAATATGCCTAAAATTTAAAAATCCTGCTTAAGAAGAGTCTCATTTCCATTCAGCCATATTCAGACAGTAAAATACATGAGTTCCCTGTATTATGTGAAATGTATCCTGTGGAAATTGTGTTTAGTGGTTTTGGTGTAAAATTGCATCATCCTATTTAAGGGCTTAATGAGGGATTCCGGGGGAAGGTGACCAAACAGTGATGATACAATGTGGAGGGTGGCCCAAAAGGAGAGTTGCTTGATATCTGAGCTACTGGATTAATGGACCTGATTTAAATGCTAGCATAATGTCCAGTAGTGACATCTATCACCTAATGCATGCCTGGTGGAGCAGTGGCCCATTTGGAAAATAACCTGCATCGTATGCCTTGCCTTCTTGTGCTATTAATTTGCTTTCCATGGATCAATGACTGTAAAGTGTGATAAGAATTTTGGCCAGATCAAGAATGAGTTATCAGTATCTATAGAAATGGCCTGCTTTCTGGCAGAGCAGTAATACTCATGTAACTTTGTTGAAGTTCACAACTGGGGAGAGATCATGGAACCCAGGCACGAACTTCGGAAGTCTTTGAAAGCTTCTCATAGAGTTACCTTCTACTTCATGATTTGAGGCTAAATTCAGACGTCGTCCTCTGAAAAATTAGAAACCTCCCAAACCAGCTCATTTAAAATAATATTACTAAATAAAACCTGCAGACAGATTTCTTATCATTAATTCAAAGAACACCTGTCTGTCTCCCTTTATATCTTCTTAATAAATTACTTTTACCCCCTAGACAAAGACATCCTCTGTCACTCTGCCAAGGCCTTACCTACACACTGGATCCACATTAATAGAAGAACACAGATGGATGCTAATTGCTGCCGTAAGAAAATTTAGCCTTCCTGAATATGAGGAAATTAGCTTCTTTGCAGTGTGGGTCTTTCCTGGAATCCATAGTCCGAGATGGCACAAAATTACTCTGAATCTAAGGTATTGAACTGTGCAGGAAGAACCTTGCTCACACACTAAGAATAGTCCTAAAATTCTATATTCTCAACTTCCTACCATAGTGGAAAAGCTTAGGACTGAAGACAGAAGCCAGCTCAGCTTTTTTAAGTCTGTATGACCTGAAGAAGAAGCTGTGTGTGTGTGTGTGTGTGTGTGTGTGTGTGTGTGTGTGTGTGGTGGGAGACAATGGAAGTTTGAATAACAATCCAAAGCAAAGAGGAAGATCTACATAAATGTCATGAGCAGGTGTGTGAGAGGGTATTACGGGGAAATCTTGAGATATGTCATTGCCAGTTATGTGCTTTCCTTTGTCCTGTAGCAATGCACAGGCAAATCAGACACATTTAAAGGGACAGTGTGGGATGTGTTTCCTTTTATTTCCTCTGTTCTGTTCGTTTGGCTTTATGTGTCCTGTTATAATCTGTTTCCAAAGTGAGAAGTAGAATTTTATAATTGTTCTTTCATCCACTCTCTTCCTAGTGAATCGAGCATTGATTGAATCAAGATTTGATGTCCTTGGAAGCCCATGACATCTTCTCAATCTTGGTTCACTGAGGCTCGGCATTGGGGTATGAAGCAGAGGATAGGAGCATGGTGGCCAGCACGTGGTGAAGGCACATGGAAGAGGAGTGTTGGAATACAAGCGATGGGGCAGACTCTGTTATTCAAGTGTTCATAGCAGAGGTCCTCTGCTCTTTAGCATGGGTGGGGGTTTTAGCAACGATGGAGGCTACCACTTTGAGTTTCTCTCTGCCTGTTGACATGTTCTTTGAAGTGTAGATATTTTATCTGAGTACAGACTGGCTCCTAATTGTTATGGTAAGGTAGAGGTTGCTGAGAAATTTTTGTTTAATGTTTATTTATTTGTGAGAGACAGAAAGTGGAGAAGGGAAGAGACAGGGGGACAGAGGATCTGAAGCAGGCTCCATGCTGACAGCAGAGAGTCTGATGTAGGGCTCGAACTCATGAACTGTGAGATTATGACCTGAGCTGAAGTCAGATGCTTAACCAACTGATCCACCCAGGTGCCTCCAGGGTTGCTGGGAATTGTATTGAACTATTATGGTAACTAGATTAGCCTTTATCTGTTAGGAGTGCTATCTCAGCAGTTATAGAAGTGGAGAATCTCTGAACCCAAATTTTGTGCTCTATTGGATAAATGGTCTAGGAAAGGCAGGGAAGGAAGTTGGAAGGTTTTTTTTGAGGTCTTTAAGTAGCATTCTACAAAATAAAAATATAAAGAAGAGTCAGAAGCTACGAGGATTGGCTCTTCTATGGAGAGACATGATTTCCTTGATGATCAAAGAGGCAGTAGCTGGTACATATGTTGGAGGGGGACAGTGGTGGAGAGGGAATACACTTTTTTTTTTTTTTTTTTTTTAGAATAATCACAAGTAGGATAATGTTTTTGTCTGGGGGAGGGGAGAAGTCTGAAATAAAGTCATAAAGTCCATTGCCAGAATATCCCCTTTTAGGTTTAGAGTTGGAAAAGAATGTATTAGATCTTCACATCACCTTGACCTATTCCTAACTCTTAAAGTCTCTGATGATTATGGTTAGAGGTTTTTAAAAATAATTTTATTCATTTATTTTTAAAGTAATATATATGCCCAGTATGGGGCTCAAACCTATAATGCCAAGATCAAAAGTCACAAGTTCCACTGACTGAACCAACAGGTGTCCCAATGGTTAAGGTTTTTTTGTTTTTTTGTTTTTGAATTTTCATTTATTTTTTAAATATCATTTATTGTCAAATTGGCTTACATATAACACCCAGTGCTGATCCCAACAAGTGCCCTCCTCAATGCCCATCACCCATTTTCCCTCCCCCTCCCCCCCACCATCCATTGTCAGTTTGCTCTCTGTGAGAGACTCTTAAGAGTCTCTTGTGGTTTGCCTCCCTCCCTCTCTGTTTGTGACTATATTTCACCTTCCCCTCCCCCATGGTCTTCTGTTAAGTTTCTCAAGACCCACATATGAGTGAAAATATATGATATCTGTCCTTCCCTGACTGACTTATTTCACTCAGCATAGTACCTTCCAGTTCCATCCATGTTGTTGCAAATGGCAGGATTTCATTCTTTCTCATTGCCAAGTAGTATTCCATTGTATATATAAACCACAGCTTCTTTATCCATTCATCAGTTGATGGACATTTAGGCTCTTTCCATAATTTGGCTATTGTTGAAAGCGCTGCTATAAATATTGGGGTACATGTGCCCCAGTGAATCAGCAGTTCTGTATCCCTTGGGTAAATTCCTAGTAGTGCTATTGCTGAGTCGTAGGGTAGTTCTATTTTTAATTTTTTGAGGACCCTCCACACTGTTTCTGGTTAAGATTTTAAATGGAGTCATCTAGGGTGGTTTGTGGATGAGAGTTTTTCAGGTTGTGAAACAGAGCCCATCATCCTAGAGACCAGAGGCTTTTGAATCCTTGACCCCCGGGCCTCTTTAGCAGAGTTCTGGGACTCTAATAAGACCTACAGCATCTTCTTGGTCAGCTGAAAACGGGCTGGATAGCTAAAGAGTTCTTGCAGCAACTATGTCCCAAAGCCTGGTGGTCTCCCATTGTCATCCATTTTAGATTGAGTTTAATGCCTTTGGGGGCCATAGCTAAGCAGGGAGAAGAGAAGACAGGGATTCCACCTCAGGCTGTTAAGAACTTATTTCTTGGTCTGAGCGCACAGTGGGCCTATTGCCATTAGCCAAAGTTTACTCAGATCAAGGAATTTTGTGATACCAGGATTGGTGAAGAGATGAGGCTATCATCTATGTCCTGTGGTTCTCAAGCCTAGAGAATCATCAGAATCACCTGAGGGAGCTTTTAAAATTTACAGAACTTGGAGCCTCTAGAACTTGTTTTACAAAAACAAAAAAATTAACCTTCCTGACATGGTTCTTTTTTTTTTTTTAATGTTTATTTATTTATTAATTTTTTTGAGAGAGAGAGAAGGAGAGAGCGAGTTCAAGTGAGCGAGCATGAGTGGGGGAGGGGCAGAGAGAGAGGGAGACACAGACTCCAAAACAGGCTCCAGGCTCTGAGCTGTCAGCACAGAACTTGACATGGGGCTTGAACCCATGAATTGGGAGATCATGACCTGAGCTGAAGTCAGATGGTTAACCAACTGAGCCACCCAGGCACCCCCTGACATGGTTCTTATTATCAGCCAGGTTTAGGAAACACTATATAAAATAACTTTCAGATCCAGAATGTTGAGAGTCCTGTAATTTAGCAAATTAATGTTCTTGTAAAACTGATGAAGATTGCTGGGGCCCTAAAGATCCAGGGCCCCAGAAGGGTGACATCAGAGGGTAATTAAGTTGAAGCTATTGTCATATTTTATACACATTGAGTTTCACATTCATCTCGATACTTATGGAGGCCCTTGTTTTCTGAAGTAACACCTAGTGATGAGAACTTCCCTTGGGATCCATCAGAGCACCTTTGTGACTGGCAGGTGGATGGGAGGACAACTCCTGGGCTTCCTTCTCTGATGATATTTCCGAGTAGTCATCATGACCTGATGTTCTAAGAGTCTTTCCTGGTTTAGATATGAAGGTGTGTACCTGCCATCTTTTTATTATTTTTTTTAAGAGAGACAGAGACAGTTCAAGTAGGGGAGGGGCAGAGAGAGGGAAAGAGAGAGAATCCCAAGCAGGCTCTGCACTGTCAGCTCAGAACTGGACATGGGGCTTGAACCCACTAACCAGGGAGATCACGACCTGAGCTGAAACCAAGACTCAGAAGCCTAACTGACTGAGCCACCCAGATGCCCCCCCCGCCATCTTTAATTTCATAAGGATGTATTCTCATTTATACCTGAAGTTAAAGATTTTTTTATTGCTTATTTATCTCAGAAAGAAAGAGAGAGAGAGAGAGAGAGTGCAAGCAGGGAAGGGCAGAGAGAGAGGGAGACACAACTCTGAGATGTCAGCACAGACCCCATTGTGGGGCTTGAACTCATGGACTGTGAGATCATGACCTGAGCTGCAGTCAGACACTCAAGTGACTGAGCCACCCAAGTGCCCCTATACCTGAGGTTAGAATACAATAAGGTATAGGAAATCCCTAAGTAATTTTCTTCCCCTTAATTAATAGACCAGGTAGGATCAAATAGGGAGGGAGATGAAAAAAGTATACAATGATCAAGGCAGAAGGAGTAATGGTGATGGTAGAGATGATGGTCAGCTTGGTTCATTGGTGATGGTCATGGTGTAGGAATGGTGGTTATAATTCAGGCAAACGCCTGAGATAGTAGCTATTGCCAGGGGCTGGCTTTTTTGATCTTTTTCTCATGATAAGTAGTGAGTCAGCTACTTTTAAAAGGCTAAGAACAGAGTGAACAATATAAATCAAAGTTTTATAAATTAAATATTTCCAGTTTGACTCACACTATCATTTCAGTGGCATTAAATCTTTATTTCTGAATGACCTTTCCTTGTCAGTGATGGAATATTTTAGCCTTAAGTCACTCTGCCCTGTTTGCCTCTGTAACATACAGTTACTTTGCAAAGGAACACCTAAATGATTACTGGAACTCATTTAAAGAGTCATTTTGTTATGAGTAATTGGCACATGTGACAATTTACTAAATATTTCTATTTTTCATCAGATAAAATTTTTTAGACTGAGAGTTCTAAGAGAAATATACTATACCATGCCTGAGGCGACATAGCTCATTAAGAATAAATTTAAGACATTTAAGTTTAATATTTTAAAATATTAAAAGATAAATTATATATTTCATTTTTCCCTCAGGATATTGACAGATTATTCAGTTAGGAAATGAAAATTAATAGCAAAAATGTGATAATAACATTCAAGATATTAAAATGACAGAAATAACATTTTGTAGCAACATGAAAGTTTTTCTCTTTGAAATTTAAAAATGCTGAAGATAGGGTACCAGAAAAAACCAGAATGCTTATGAAAGAGAATAGTTTCATGTAAAGCCGATTAAAATGTACATTCTACTACATACTCTCCAATAAAAAACCCTAGAAACAGCTTAATCCAATAACTTAAATTATTCTAATTTTCCTATGCTTGTTTTTAGTATTCTTTTTTTGTCATTATCATCATCATCCTGTTATTTTTTTGTTGAGCAACTATATGTTTGGCACTACACTGGACATTTTATATAGATGATTCCTCTTAATGCTCACAAGAGCCTGTGTGATGTCTGTAATTGTCTCACTTTTACAGATGTAGAAACTGAGGCTTAGAGGTTTTTAAACAATTGATTCAAGGGCACAGACCCAGTAAGTGATGGAGATAGGGATGAAGCCGAGATCTGATTAAGATCAAGATTAAATTCTTAACTACTATGAGATTCTTGTGCACAAACATACATGTTTTTTTTTAACAGAGTATCTGAATTCTATTTTGTTTTCACTTAACAGTATCACAAACATTTTTCACGTTCGCTACACAATCTTAATCATCCTAACAACCTGTGAACATTGGCCAGGATCCTCCACTGGGATGCACTGCCCTCTAGTGGAATTCTGTTCATAAAGCTCTTTTCACCCTTTCCCCAGCCCCCAGGATGAAAAGAGGTTTTCTACTGCATCAGTCTCTATAGTTACTATTTTATTTTAATTAGAATAAAATATTAAAAAGTCTTTTTTCCTGTCTTCTTTAATATGATTATTTCCAATGGGCAGGGGGTGGGAAAATCAAGAGAACCTCAGAGAAGCTCAGACATGCACTGTAAGGAATGAGATAAGGATTCATTGTTCTTGGCATTGAAATCAACATGGCTTCTCTGTTCCCTGAAGTAACAGGATATTTCAAGCATCTTCCTTCAAATTACATTAACGGCTTGAGGACATGTCCTTCAGTGTTAGGACTAGCACTGAAAGACAAAGTAGACTCTCTTAGGATCCATACCAAACTTGAAAATACATTTACATCATAGGGAATTAAAACAGATCAGAATGTGTTATCCTCTGGGCTGGCATTAATTTTTCAGTGTTACATATTTCTCTAATGAATATCTTTCACTTTAATACTGTTAAAAATCATCATAGTATTAAAATGCATAATTGTGTGGCTTTGGTTAGGAAAGACTTGGGTTAATATTGTATTGTTTCGGAGAAAACAACAGGAATAGTTTTTTTGATTTTTTCAAGTGAATTAGGCCATTATTTCTGCTATTGTTCATAAAAAAAAAAAAAGAAAAAAAAATCCCTGAGCAAAATTGCTGATGCTATCTCCTGGAAAAGGGCTGACTGGTGAGTTGTAATTGTTTTGTGTGCAGCCAGTGGGGCATACTGTGGAGAGGAGGGGGAAACCTGCCCGTTTTATCTTTATTCGAGAGCTGCCTCTTTAAAATTAGATGCCTTTTTACGCTTAGTGAATGACCAATAGGAAAAAGGAAGAACAGCAAGGACAGGCTTATATAGCATGTATAGTACTTAATAAAAGATAAGAGTTGTTCAAGGGTCCTTAAGGAAATTACATCTCTTCATGCCCTATATTAAAATTGTTGATTTCCTCTGAGCTTAGATTTCAGGAGGAGGGAGAGGATGGTGAAAAACAGACAAAAACATTTTTTAAGACAAATGGGCTAACAAGTAGTTCACAAATAACGTACTCATACAAAGGGTAACAAGCCTATGACAAAAATGCCCTTTAGGTGTAGAGGTATAAGGTAGGTAAAAATAATGGAATATATATTTAATAGACTCATTTCATTCCCTGAGAGTTTTTTCTTTCTGTCCAGTTTTCTTGAGGTATATTTGACATGTAACATTGTATGAGTTTAAGGTGTTGACTTGATGCATATTGTAAATGATTAGCTCCACAGTGTTAGCTAACACCTTCATAATCTTGTATAATTGCCATTTCTTTTTATGGTGAAACATTTTATAGCTACTCTCTTAACAACTGCCTAGCACACAATACAGTAATGTTAACTATAGTCACCTTACTGTATGTTAGATCCCCAAAACTTACTCATCTTATCACCAGAAGTGTATACCCTTTGACCAACACCTGCCTATTTCCCCTATCACCCAGCCCCTGGTAACTACTACTCAATTCTTTTTCATGAGTTTGGCTTTTTTAGTGATATCATACAGTATTTGTCTTTCTCTGTCTTATTTCACTTAGCATAATGCCTTTGAGATCTATCTGTGTTGTCATAAATGCCAGGATTTCTTTCTTTCTCATGGCTGAATGACATTCCATTGTGTGTACATACCACATTTCTTTATACATTCATTTGCTAATGGATATTTAGGCTGTTTCCCAATCTTGGCTATGATGAATATATTGTAATGAATATGGGAGTGCAGATAGCTCTTTGATATCTTGATTTCATTACCCAGAAGTAGGATTGCTGGATCACCTGGTAGTTTTTTGTTTTTTTTTTTTGTCCAAACTCCAGACAGTTTCCCATAGTGGCTTTACCATGACCAATTTACATTCCCACAAGCAGTGAACAAGGATTTCCTTTTCTACACGCCCTCACCAACACTTGTTGTCTCTTGTCTTTTTTACCATAGCCATTTTAATAGGTATCACGTGATAACTCCTTCAAGTTTTGATTTGTATTTCCCTGATGATTAGTGATGTTGAGCACCTTTTCATGTGTCTGTTGATCATCTGCATGTCTTTGGAAAAATCTGTATTCAGTTCCTCTGACCATTTTGTAATTGGATTGTTTGTTTTTGCTATTTAATTGTGTGGGTTCTTTATATATTTTGGATATTTACCCCTTATCAGATATATGATTTGTAAATATTTTCTTCCATTCTTAAGTTGCCTTTTCATTTTGTTGGATTTTGTTTTGCTCTGCAGTAGCTTTTTGAAAAAAAATATTTTTTTAACGTTTATTTATTTTTGAGACAGAGAGAGACAGAGCATGAACAGGGGAGGGGCAGAGAGAGAGGGAGACACAGAATCTGAAACAGGCTCCAGGCTCTGAGCTGTCAGCACAGAGCCCGACGCGGGGCTCGAACTCACGGACCGTGAGATCATGACCTGAGCCGAAGTCAGACGCTTAACCGACCAAGCCACCCAGGCGCCCCTGCAGTAGCTTTTTGTTTGATGTAGTCTCACTTATTCCTTTTTGCTTTTGTTGCCTATGCTTTTGGTGTCATATCCAAAAAACCACTTCTAAGATCAATGCCAAAGAGCTTTTCCCCTATATTTTCTTTTAGGAGTTATCTGGTTTTAGGTCAAATTGAAGTCTTTAATCCATTTTGAGTTAATTTTTGTGAGTGGTGTAAGATAGACGTCCAATTTCATTCTACATGAGTTTATCCAATTTTTCCATTATCATTTATTGAAGAAACAATCCTTTCCCTACAGTGTTTTCTTGGCTCCTTTGTCAAATATTAGTTAACCATATATGCAAGGGTTAGTTTCTTGGTTCTCTGTTCTGCTCCATTGGTATGTGTCCATTTAAAAATTTTTGTTTAAGTTTATATATTTATTTTGAGAGAGACAGAGAGAGGGAGCAGAGGAGGGGCAGAGAGAGAGGGAGAGAGAGAATCTCAAGCAGGCTCCGCACTGTCAGCGTGGAACCCAACGTGGGGCTCAAACTCACAAACTGTAAGATCATGACCTGAGGCGAAACCAAGAGTCAGATGCTTAACTGACTGAGCCACCCAGGGGCCCCAGGATGTGTCCATTTTATGCCAGTACCATAGTAATTTTATTACTGTGGCTTTATAGTATAGTTTGAAATCAGGAAGTTTATGCCTCCAGCTTTGTTCTTCTTTCTCAGAATTGCTTTGGCTATTTGGGGTCTTTTGTGGTTCCATACAAATTTGAGGATTGGCTTGTCTATTTCTATGAAAAATTGTCATTAGACTTTTGATAAGGATTACATTGAATCTATAGATGGCTTTGGGTAGTGTGGACATTTTAACAATATAAATTCTTTTGTTCCACAAACAGGGGGTCTTTCTATTTATTCATGTCCGCCGAGAGTTGATGTTCATTCAGTATATCCTATTTGGAATCAAGGTTTGATTAAGTAACGACCTTTGCTATTTGTAGATCATAAATAACACATAATATCAAATATCAAAGTAAATGTTTCAGTTGGAAGACTTTCAGGATTTTGATGTTTTCTATAGGTCCCTCTACTTTCTGTCTTATTATTTTAAATACATATAGAGTGCTAATACTCTAAGACATGATTCCTCAACCTGTTTTGAGGCTAATTGTGTGTGTGTGTGTGTGTGTGTGTGTGTGTGTGTGTGTATGTGTGTGTTCTGTACCTTGTAGGATGTTTAGCAGCATCCCGGGCCTCTAACCACTAGATGTCAGTAGCAACCCTGCCCCTCCCCCCATCTTGTTAAGACAATAAAAAATATCTTTGGACATTGTCAATATCTTCAAAACACTTGTGGCATGGCTGTTTATTAATGAGGTGGGATAACAGTATATATAGTATGGCAGTATAATATAGTATGGTATGTTTTCCAAAGATCCTATCCCAATGTCGTATATATGCTTCACCACACTTGCTCTTCTTGTAAGGTGACCTTGGTATGCCTTCATCGAGAGGTCTATTGATTTTTTTCTCTTGAAACTGGGTGGAACTTTGTGATTACCTTACCCAATATGAGGTGGCGGATGTGACATTGTGTCACTGAGGCTAGATTATAGAAGGCAACACAACTTCCCCTTGGCTCTCTCTCACTGGGGGCCTGAACTTGGAGCCTATCTACTATGTTGTGAGGTCAGCCAGGTCACTTGGAGAGACTGTGTGTGGCTATTGCAGCAGACAACTCCAGCTAGACCTCCACCACAGCCGGGACCAACCTCCAGACACGGGAGTTACAGAGCCTTCAAATGAGTTCAACTGCCAGCCTTTATGTCTCCGCCTGAGACCTCAGACATCGTAGAGATAAGCTCTCCCTGTTTGAATTCCAGGTCCACAGAAACCATGAGAGATAGTAAATTCTTTTTATTTTAAACCACTATGTCTTGAGATAATTTCTTATACAGCAATAGATAATTAAAACATGTAGCTAAACAGCTTCTTCACTATAGAGAACGAACTGGTTATGAGAGGGGAAGTGGGTGGGGAGATGGGTAAAATAGGTGAAGGGGATTAAGAGTACACTTATCATGATGAGAACTGAATAATAGTATATAGAATTGTTGAGTCACTATCTGGTATACCTGAAACTAATATAATATATAATGCTGTGTGTTAACTATATTGGAATTAAAATTAAAAAACTTAAAACATGTAGGTTAAATCAGTTCCCTAATGTGCATTATATACATATATAAGCAATTAAGAGGGTATAATATTACTTGATTAGGATTAGGATTAGCCCCTAATAGTGATGTTATACTGTCTCTCCCTTCAACGCACAGGCATTCCAATTCCTAAAAGAAATAAGTCTCAATCTTCCTGAATTCCATTAAAAACAAAACATTCAAAACAAACATACCTATACTGTAACTACCAGATTCTTCTCTATACCACCATCTTGATCACTAGTCCACAGAAACATCACGATGTTGATTCATGATATGGCAAGCACTGTCAAACTGAATCAATTAACATTTTAGGGGAATTTATATTCCTACAAGCAAACCATATTCAGCTGTTAGAAACACATGAACTAAAGGCCATGAGTTTAGTTTTATTTTTTAAGCCACATGGGCATACTTGCCTGCTACAAACAAGAGACTGTAAAGGTCACACTGTAATATGAAAGTCATCTTCAGTATAATTGCAAACTCAACACTGGTGTCCCCTGGAATTAAGTGACTTTAAAATTCTAGAGTAAAATAAATTCGTTAACTTTTTACAGGATTCTATCAGTTAAAAAAGATTTTTGGTTATAAGTAATAGAAAATCCAGCCAACAGTGGCTTAAACAAATGTTTGTTTTTCTCATGCAATCAGAAATTTGAAGACTGGGACCACTGACATTGGTTCAGAGGCTTGACCACTATTAGGGCCAACATTATTGGGATTATCTTTGCCTTTCCCTCATGCCTCTTCATCATGGTAATATTATAGATACTATAGCTCTGAAGATCTCATATGTCATCAATGTTGGAAGGTCAGAGGGGAAAAGGTGGTGCCAGCAGATTTCTCCTTGTATCTTGTTGGACAAAAAAAATCCCATGGCCATTCCTAGTGCAAGGGAGACTGGGAAGACAAATATACAGCTTTCACAACCTCTGTGCAAGAGGCAGGCAACGGAGAAGTTTGTTGGAGGAGTCTGAAGTGTCTGAAATGACTTCAGAAATGATCATTTATCTTGGTCAAATATTCATAAAAACATTGACCAATACAATGTATAGATATATAAGGTCTTCTATATACTCATAAGCTCATCCATCTTATTATACATATACATACATATGGATGTATACATCCATATACATTATACATCTCAGGTTTCCAAACTGGGTGAAATTTTCATTGGTTAATCAATATATATAGTACGAGCCCATTTTTGTGAAAAATAAATATGAACAACTAGAAATTAAAAACAATGCGGAAGAATAGCTACACACTAAAGTATTACCAGACTTATACATCTGTCCCTTTTTTATGTTTTCTCACATATCTATAATAAAACATATTAACTGTAAGACAAAAGAGTAATACATATAGAAAATTAGCATTTAAAATTTTAACTTTAAAAAATATAAACCAATGAGAGAGAATTTCTTTTAACATTGGTATATTGTCTTTCAAATGGATAGACCCACGCATTTGAATGCGTAAAAATCCTATACATGTTGGCATTATCTCATTTAGTACCATTATATCTCATTATCTCAGTCATGTTGTAATGGTGCTACAGGGACTCTTCATTTCTCGTGTATTTATTATCTAATGCCCAAAGTTACAATGCTGAGCATAAGAACAACGATCATAAAAAAAACTCATTAATGAACAGACCACCAATAAACTTACTGCCTGGTCAAATATTGTTGTGTACTCAAAAACTAGCACATGTTCTTGTTTAACACATCAGTATCTTTGTGTTTCTCATCTACTACTTTTGACTTACTGAGAATGTGATCTTAGGTAAGTTATTTACCTCTGTCTCCATTTTATCTTCTGAAAAATGGGGATGTAATGGCATCTACTTTATGGAATTAATTGGCAGTTTAAATGAATTAATATCTGGCATGTTTTAAGCCCTATATAAGTGGGAGCTTTTATTATTTTTTTCAAGATTTTATTTAAATTCCAGTTAGTTAACATACAGTGTAATATTAGTTTCAGGGGCAGAATTTAGTGATTCATCACTTACATATAGCACCCAGTGCTTATCACAACATATGCTGTCCTTAATGCCCCTCACCCATTTAACCCATTCCCCTTCCAACCTCCCCTCCAGTAACCCTCAGTTTGTTCTCTGTGGTTAAGAGTCTGTTTCCTGGTTCACCTCTCTCTCTCTTTTTTCTCTCCTGTGTTCATCTGTTTTGTTTTTTAAATTCCACGTATGGGTGAAATCATACGGTATTTGTCTTTCTCTAACTGATATATATATATATACATATGTATATATATATATATATATACATATGTATATATATGTATGTATATACACCACATCTTCCTTATCCATTCATCAATTAATGGACATTTGGGCTCTTTCTATAATTTGGCTATTGTTGATAAGGCTGCTATAAACATCTGGATGCATGTATACTTTGAATCAGTATTTTTGTATACTTTGGATAAATACCTAGTAATGCAATTTCTGGATCATAGGGTAGTTCTATTTTAATTTTTTGAGGAAACTCCATACTGTTTTCCAGAGTGGCTACACCAGTTTGTACTCCCACCAACAGTGTAAGAGGGTTCCCCTTTCTCCACATCCTCGCCAACATCTGTAGTTTCCTGTGTTGTTAATTTTAGCCATTCTGACTGGTGTAAGATAATATCTCATAGTAGTTTTGATTTGTGTTTCCCTGATGATGAGTGATGTTGAGCATCTTTTCTTGTGTCTGTTAGTCATCTGTATGTCTTCTTTGGAAAAATGTCTGTTCATGTCTTTTGCCCACTTTTTAACTGGATTATTTGGTATTTGGGTGTTGAGTTTTATAAATTCTTTATAGATTTTGGAAACTAATCCTTTATCAGGTATGTCATTTGCAAATATCTTCTCCTATTCTGAAGGTTGCCTTTTAGTTTTGTTTCCCTTGCCTCTAGAGATGTGCCTAGTAAGAAGTTGCTGTGGCCGAGGTCAAAAAGGTTGCTGCCTGTGTTTTCCTCTAGGATTTTTATGGTTTCCTGTTTCACATTTAGGTCTTTCATCCATTTTGAGCTTATTTTTGTGTATGGTGTAAGAAAGTGGTCCAGTTTTGTTCTTTTGCATGTTGCTGTCCAGTTTTCCCATCACCAATTGTTGAAGAGACTGTCTTTTTTTGATTGGATATTCTTTCCTACTTTGTCGAGGATTAGTTGACCATACAGTTGTGGGTCCATTTCTGAGTTTTCTATTCTGTTCCATTGATCTATGTGCCTGTTTTTGTGCCAGTACCATACTGTCTTGATCACTACAGCTTTGTTATGTAACTTGAAATCTGGAATTATGATGTCTCCAGCTTTGTTTTTCTTTTTCAAGATTTCTTTAGCTATTTGGGGTCTTTTGTGGTTCCATACAAATTTTAGGATTGTTTGTTCCAGCTCTGTGAAAAATATTGGTGATATTGTGATAGGGATTGCATTAAATGTGTGGATTGCTTTGGGTAATGTAGACATTTTAACAATATTTTTTCTTCTAATCCATGAGCATGGAATGGTTTTCCATTTATTTGTATCATCTTCAATATATTTTATCAGTTTTCTACACTTTTCAGAATACAGATATTTTACCTCTTTGGTTAGGTTTATTCCTAGATATCTTATGGTGTTTAGCACAATTGTAAATGGGATTGATTCCTTGATTTCTCTTTCTGCTGCTTCCATTATTAGTGTGTAGAAATGCAACAGATTTCTGTGCACTGATTTTGTATCCTGCAACTTTACTGAATTTGTGTATCAGTTCTAGCAATTTTTTGGTGGAGTCTTTAGCGTTTTCTACATGAAGTTTTCCAGTACTATGTTAAATAACAGTGGTGAGAGTGGACATCCCTGTCTTGTTCCTTACCGTAGGGGAAAGCTCTCAATTCTTCCCCATTGAGTATGATATTAGCTACCAATCTTTCATATATGGCCTTTGTGATGTTAGGGTATGGTATATTCCCTCTGTCCCTATGTTGTTGAGGGGTTTTATCTTGAATTGATGTTGTACTTTGTCAAATGCTTTTTCTCTCTCTTCTTCTTCTGGGACTCCTATGATATGAATGTTACTATATTTGATGGGGTCTCTGAGTTCCCTAAGTCTACTCTTGTGATCCATGATTTTCCTTTCTCTCTTTTGTTCAGCTTCATTATTTTCTATAACCATCTTTAACATCACTTATTCATTCCTCTGTTTCTTCCATCCTTGTGGTCATTACATCCAGCTGGTTTTGAATCTCATTTATTGCATTTTTCATTTCTGCCTGATTGTTTTTTAGCTTTTTATCTTTGCAATAGAGTTTTCCTGATGTCTTCCATAGTTTTCTCAAGCCTAGTGAGTATCCTTATGATTGTTGCCTTAAGTTTTCTATCAGGTATATTACTTATATCTGTTCTGATTAGATCTATGGCTGTGACCTTTTCTTGTTCTTTCTTTTGGGGTGAATAACTGCATCTTGGCATTTTGTCTAGGTCTCTGTCTTCTCTGTGTTAAAAAAGCCTGTTATATTTCTTGTTCCTGAGAGTAATTGCTTTATGAAGAAGAGGTCATATGATGTCCAGGGCCTGGTGCTTCAGGGAATGTCTTGGCATATGCTGTGTGGACTCTACCGCTATGCTTTGGCTGCTCTATCCCTCAGGTCAGTCATTTGCAGAGGTTCTCCTTGCCTGTAGTGGGCAGTATTTGGACCTTGGCCAGAGTATGGCACATTTTAATGAGGTGTGCTCCAGTGCTTGTTAAATGAGATCTCATGCTTCTTCCAGTAGAACTGAAGCCTTGCAGAACTCTATGGTTGGTAGATGTGGTGCATGCAGAGGTTTCTGCTGGTCTTCTGGGGACAGGGTCCACTGTGTTGGCCCTTAGGCACACTTGTAGGAAAAAAGCAGTAACAGCAGGGTGCAAGAGGGCAGGACTTGGTGTAAGCAGGCTGGGCAGCCAGTGTTGGCACTGTTCTATTTACTGAAGTTGGTTTATGCTGAAGGACACAGGAAGGAAATGGCCCCAGCCAGCTTCTTTGTCCCTGGAGAGGGACTCAGTGCTTGCTGCTCTCAGGGAAGCACCCCAGAAGAGCAAATAATTTCCCCTCATGTATCCCAGGCATTTTTCAGATCTCTGTCTTATGTTGTCTCTGGGTTGCTTGCCTGCCTTCTCTCTAGGAGCAGTGCAGAACCCTCTGGATTCTCTCCCAGGCAAGCCTGCTGACTTTTAAAACTCCAACCTTTAGGGACCTGGTGTGGCAGGGACCGGTGCTGGTCCTCTGGGAAAGGGTCTGTCCATGCTGGGACTGTTGCAGGTTTGATCGAGTAAGGGAGCTGTGCCAGAACACAGGCACATGGGATTCGGAGCAAAGCAGGCTAAACAGCCAGTGTCTGGGTTAGCCACTCTCAACAGGTGTGTCCGGGCCTATGTTGAGGGCTGGGGGAGGGAAATGGCAGCTTGGCTCTTTTGACCCTGGAGAGGTGTCTCTGCGAATGCCACCTCTCTCAGATGTGCTCCAAGAAGAGTGAACAATTTCCTCCTCGTATTCCTTAGGTGATCCTCTCAGATCTTGCTGTCAGCCCTAGGGTTGCTTGCTTGCCTTCTCTCCAGGAGCAGGGCAGCACCTTCTGGGCTCTATCCCAGCCAAGCCCACAGACCCCTAAAATCCCAGTCTTGAATCCCCATGGGTTACAAAAACTCATGAAAATCAGTCCCTTTCATTTTCCCAGCCTGCCTTTGGGGAAATGTTCTCCTTGTGCCTTGCCCTGGGTGCCTCTCTCTCTCTTTCTTTCTCTCCCCTCCCCCTTGCCTTTCTCTGCAACCAGGGCTTCCTCCCCTCTGCAACATCCGTGATTCTTTTCTCCCTCAAACCACATCTCCATACTTCCTGCCTTCCTTGATGTGATCTCTTCTCTCCCTTTGGTTATGCAGTTTGTTCTGTCAGTCCTCAGGTTGATTTCTTGTGTATTTAGAATGATTTGATATTTATCTAGCTGTGTTTAAAGGAGAGAAAAGCCTAGGGTCCTCCTACTATGATGCCATCTTAGCTCCCCCCCAACTTAGCAAGTTATTACTACAAGCTCAAGTATAAAAGTCAAAAGGATACTGGATATATGAGCTCAGGGGCCAGGTAAGGGTTTGAGAGAAAAAAAAAATAGCATTATCAGCATATTGATATTTAAATACACAGAACTAGAAAAAGTCACCTAAGAGGGAAGTTAGATGGAGATCAAGTATCTAGAAAAACAGAAGATGCTCTAAGCATACTACTGAATGGGGCCCAACCAGTAGGCACCATATTTGCTGAACCATTTACTCAACACTAGGAAAATTCTATTCATGGTGCCTACTTAACTTGATAACTGGTGTCTTTTCTACAAAGACTCAAAGAAAGAAATCTCACCTTGAAGTTGGTCTAGGAAAATGTGTGGGTTTTTTTCCTATATTAATTAGTCTGTTTTCCTTTACCAGACAATGAGAACTATGTGAACCACAAATTTCCTTTTTGGGATTTGTTGTCGTAATTTCAAAGCTAAATAGAAAACTCATCTGAAGTTAAAGTACTATTTCTTTGCTCCTTTTAATAACCCTTTATTGTTTCCCTTTTCATCATCTGACTTAAACTTGTAAAGTCAGTTTAAATCCTTTGTGGGAGAGAATTGGTACAGGAGTAGAAGTGGAAAAAAAGTGGCAAAGTAGAGGAACGGCACTCTAGATGGATTCTGTTTGCCCACATCCATCATCTCTCACTGTCCTTCTCAGGCCCCTGCAATGGCCTCTTTGCTTCTAACCTGTCAAACTTCTCCCCACCAGGAGGCCTTCACATTTA
This sequence comes from Panthera uncia, assembly GCF_023721935.1. NCBI lineage: Eukaryota > Metazoa > Chordata > Mammalia > Carnivora > Felidae > Panthera > Panthera uncia. The sequence goes on from NC_064810.1 coordinate 129,038,848, forward strand.
CTCTTTCCTTTGCTTAGAAGATTCTTTCCCCTATTCTTTTTGTAACCAAAACTTGCTCATCTTTCAAGTCCCAGATTAAATGCCAACAGTTCAGGAAGCTCCTCCCTGAATGTACCCCTCCCCCCATTACATCATCTCACACACCCTGTACTTTATCTTATAGGACTTATTATCATTAAAATGATTTGATTTTCAGGACAACTATCATCTTCTTTTAAAAACTTGGTTTAGGGGTGCCTGGGTGGCTCAGTTGGTTAAGCATTCGACTTTGGCTCAGGTCATGATCTCATGGTCTGTGAGTTGGAGCCCCGTGTAGGGCTCTGTGCTGTCAGTTCAGAGCCTGGAGCCTGCTTCACAGTCTGTGTCTTCCTCTCTCTCTCTGCCCCTCCCCCATTCACTCTCTGTCTCTCTCAAAAAATGAATAAACGTTAAAAAAAAAAAAACCAACTTGGTTTAGCCTTTGCATTCCCATTTTTTCAAGAATAAAGTTTCACCTAACATTACACATTTGAAGGTAACTGGGGGCTAGCTCTCTCTCTGTCTACTAACCCCTTATGTAATTATGAAACAGCTATAGGTCAGGCAGCTTAGGTGTTTTTAAATAAGGTACAGGGAAGTGATAGCAAAATGAAATAATTACCAATTTTAATAACATTTTCTGCCATTTCTTTCACTCTGAAATATTCAGTCCATATTTAAATTTCCCCAAATATGCATGAAATATCTTCATAGCTTTTTTAATCCTGGGTCAGGTTGAGGTTTGTACATTGCATTTGAGTCTTATGTCTCTTTGAATCTTTTACTCTAGAAAAGTCTCTCCATGTTTTTCATAGTATTGACTTTTTGAAGAATCCAGGCTGATGTTCCATTTTCTGGGTTTGTCAGATTGTTTCCTGATGGTATTGCTTAAATTATTCCTCTATCTCTTTTACTTTTTATAAGCTGAAGTTCAGTCCAGAGAAAGGCTATCAAATAAAAATATAGCATGAGCCACTTATAAAATTTAAAGTCATCTGGTAGCTACACTTTAAAAAGTAAAAAAAAAACCAGATTAGTTTTAAGAAGATATTTATTTAAACCAATATATCGGAAATATTATTTTAATATATAGTCAATATTAAAAGATATCAGTGATACTTTTTTTCAATTTTTTTTTGTGCTAAGTTCTTTAAATCCTGTGTGTGTGTGTGTTTTTTTTACACACTTACAGCACATCTCAATTTGGAGTAGCCACACTTCAAGTGCTCAGTAGTCAGGTATGGCTAGTGCCTATCATATTGGACAGTGAGGTCTAGAGGCTTGATTAGATTCAAGTTAAACATTCTTGGTAAGAATGCTTCCTGGGTGATACTGTGTACTGTCTATTGCATTATATCAGGAGCCTTGCAATACTACTTGCAATACCTACTCTTAGCAATATTAAGTTTGATCACTTCGATAAAGGGTTCACTGCCAGAATTTCCCACTAAATGAATGAAAAGATTCATTCTCCACGCTTCCTGACCTAGAAAGTAATCTGTAGCTATTCCTTGGACACCATGAGTCTATCTTGTTGCCCCAACCCTTTCTGCCCGATGCATGTAGAATCCTTTGATAGTCTTTGTGGCAATCAATTATTATATTGCAGTTACACAGTGATAATTTCCTATGATTCCCTTTACCTCTGTTAGCTGGCAATTTCTACAAAAAAAGAAAATGTATTCCTATTACATTAGGAATTCTCTTTTACTCCTTTTCCTTAGGATGCAAGGATTACAGGGAATCCACATGGATACCTCACAGGATTGGAAGTGCACTGGTGAGGTGAGTAGCCCAGAAAAGGTAAGGAATGATAGAGATTTGGAAGATGAATGTATTGGTTAAGGTAAGACTAACAACTGTAGCAAATGATGTCAACATTTCACTGACTTAACACATAGGAGTTTACGTTTGCTTATATAAAAGTCCTGTTTGGGTATTCCTATTTAACAGGTGGTCTTTCTCCAGGTTGTGATTCAGGAACATAGGCTCCTACCATCTTGTGGCTCTGGCCTTACCTAAGGCCTTGAAGTTCCCTGCATCTAGGCTGAAGCAAAGAGAGAGCAGAGAAGGTCATTCACCTCTTAACTGCCTTGACCTGGAAGTGAAATACATAATTTCCCCTTATACTTCCTAGTAGAGAGCTAGTCATTTGGCCCCCCTCATATGCAAGGGGTGGGGTGTTCCTATACAGATACTTTTCTGTGACATCTATTTTCTGTAGAAGGGAGTTAGCCATTGCTGCCACAATGCATCTGAGAGGCTGTTGACCAGAGGATAGAAGAGTGTTTGCGGGCTCTTTACTCTTTATACTCCACCAGTGGCAAGCAAATTTTATTTTTTTATTTATCCTCAAAAGGACTAGGTGAGATTTCTTTAAAAACAAACAAACAAACAAACAAACAAAACCAAAAAACCTCCTGGGCAGCCATGATTGCTACTTAAAAACAGAAAGAACAAAAAAAGAAAAAAAAAAGAAAGAAATAAAAGGAAAGAAAACCATAGAAGTTCTTATACAAGGCATTGAAAAATAGTTCATGAATTATTTCACAAAACGTACTGGTGGGGAAAAATAGATGTGGGGAAAATGCATGATTGATCTAAACTGAGACAGATTTATCTCATTTCTATACCATGGGTTCTCTGTTGAAGAGATATTTAAAGCACCTACATACATGGAATTCAACCTCTGAGATATAAACATAATCCTAAAATATTATCTGCTAAACAACTGTGTGTGGGTAGCAATTCTTATATATTCCTAGTCCTAGAACTCATGATCTTGGCCCTAATGGTCACAAACCTTATAAGGCCATATCCACTGATTCAAATATCTATTGAATGTCTACTGTGTGTCAGAAACTGTTCTAGTTGTTGAAGATACCTTGGTGAATAAGAATTACACAATCACTAACCTCATGGGGTTTATGGTGCAGTGGGAAAACAGCCATTGAACAAATAGTTCCTGTCTCTCAAAAATCAAATGATTTCAATGGTAATAAGTGCTATGAAGAAAAAAGTTCATTGTCCATGAGATTATGTAATGGTGGTTGTGGGAAGACTTCAAGAAAGACCTTCCAGAAGTATTGGCACGTAATCTGAGACTGGAAAGAAGAGCAAGTTTTGCTATATAAAGAGTGGGGGAAAGGGTGTTCCAAACAGAGGAAAGAGTAAATGTGAAGGCCAAGTGGTAGAGGGAAGCTTGACAGGTTAGGAACAAAGGGAGGCCACTGTGGGGGACTAAGAGGGGCAGTGAGTGATGCCGGTTATGGTGGGGGGGGTGTGGTTAGGAGTCAGATCATGCAGGGTCTTGCTGGCCAAGCTAAAGATTTTTAGCTTTGGCCTAAAATCAGGAGGCAGAACCTGGAAGTATAATCCTTATGATTATAGTTGTATTTTAAAAAAACATTAGTAGTAGACATGTTAGACATTAAAACATTTTACAATGATTAAAACAATGTAGACGACTCGAATGGCAACTCAATGTATAGAAGAGAAAGTCCAAGCAGAAGATCCACCCAAATATATAAAGGAAATTTGTATGTGGTAAATATGACATTTCAAATGAGTTTGGGGGAAATGGATTGCTTATTGACATTTTTGGATACCTTCTTGAGTATCCTTCTTGAGAAAAAATTAAGCTGGACCCGTACCTCAGAAATTTCAGGACACAGAATGAAGTTACAAAAGATCCAGAAGAAATCATGAGAAAAGTACAAAAAAGAATATTGTAGGTGGGGAATGCCTTTTCTGAGTAGGTTTCAAAATCTACACGTTGCAACGATGATGGCTTGGACTAAGTCCTGGAGAGATGGCAGTGGATGACTTTAAGGCATGTTTTGGAGGCTGAATCATTAGGGGCAGATGATTATTGAATGGTGGTGGTGGGGATTGATGAAAGAGAGAGAGAGTAGAAAGATGTCAAGGATGACTTAATGACTTCTAAATTGGAAGTTTGAGGAATCCAGTGGGTGGTATTCTTGCCTCCTGAGATGGGGAATAAGGGAGGAGGGGATTTTAAAAGGATGACAGAAAAAAAATTCAGCTTTGGGTTAAAATATTTTGTGCTAGAATGTTTTGTGTTAAAATATTTAAAAGGACAACACCAAGAAAGTGAAAAGACAACACAGAGAAGAACTATTTGCAAATCTGATAAGGGACTTGTATCCAGAGTATATAAAGAACTCTTAAAACTCAATAATAAAAAGACAAATAACCCAATGAAAAATTGGGCAAAATATTTGGAGAGATATTTCTCTAAAAAAGATATATGAGTGGCCAATAAGCACACGAAAAGATGATTAACATCATTAGTCATTAGGAAAATGCAAATAAAAACCACAGTGAGATACTTCACACCCATTAGGATGGCTTTAATCCAAAAGAAACAGTCAGTGACAATATGGAGAAAATCAAACCCTCACATATTGCTGGTAGGAATGTAAAATGGTGCAGCAACTTTAGGGTGCCTGGGTGGCTCAGTCGGTTAAGTATCCGACTTTAGCTCAGGTTATGATCTCACAGTTCATGGGTTCCAGCCCAGGGTCCGGCTCTGTGCTGACAGCTCGGAGCCTGGAGCCTGCTTCGGATTCTGTGTCCCCCGCCCATCCCCCCTATCCCCCACTCCCTGCCCCACTTCTGTTCATGCGCGCTCCCTCTTTATCAAAAATAAATAAACATTTAAAAAATGGTGCAGCAACTTTGGAAAACAGTTTGACAGTTTATCAATATGTTAAACATAGAGTTACCATATGATTTTTTAATTCCATTCCTAGGTGCTTACCCTAGAGGAAATAACACATGACCACACAAAGCCTTCTACAGGAATGTTCATAGAAGCGTTATTTATAATAACCAAAAAGTAGATAGAACCCAGGTGTTCATCAATCAATGAAAGGATAAACAAAATGTGGAATATATATACAACAGAATATTTGGCAATAAAAAGAAATTAAGTACTGATACAAACTACAGCAGAGATAATCCTCAAAAACATGTGAAGTGAAAAAAGTCAGTCGGGAAGACTACATATTGTATACCACGTATATGAAATATCCAGAATAGGTAAGTCTATAGAAATAGAAAGTGGATTAGTGATTGCTTAGTGCTGGGAGGGGTAGGAGAAAGGGAGATAATGGGAGTGACTGCTTATAACTACTGAATTTCTTTTTGGGGGTAATGTGAGTGTTCTAAAATTAAATTATAGAGATAATTGAACAACTCTGTAAATATATAAAAAGCCACTGAGTTGTGTATTTTAAACAGGTGTACTTTATCGTATGCAAATTATATCTCAAGTAAAGCTCTTAAAAATTCAGCTGGGGGATATATTAACCTTCCTAAATAAACCTGTGAATTCTCTTAAAGAACTCTGTTCCGGGGATGTCAGAAGCCACAGAGTTCAGGGAACGATAGGTAGAAGACCAGGGTGGAGAATAAATTGACAGCACGTTTTATTTTCTTCCTCCAGGCGTCAGAGTGAAGCCACGCCCCTTCCTCGTTTCCTAGCAACCAACTCCACCACCATTCGCTTGCTTCCTTAAACCTCTCTCCGTCGTCACTTCCGCTCTGAGACCGGAATGAGGTCAGAGCCGGCAGCTTTCCCGGGAGTTCGGCGTTTGTGTCTGCCTCAGCTGGAGAAGTGTTTCCCTGGAACTGGCGGCCTCCCGGTCTATCCCGAGTCCCACCTCCCCTCCTGGTGGTGAGGCCTTCCAGGAGTCTAGAGGCCTTCGAAGGTCCGGAGATCCGCACGAGGGGAAGACGAGGCCCAGGAACGCGTGGCTCCCCGGGCAGAGTAGGGGGCTGGCGGGGGCAGCTCCCGGGGTATCTGTGGAATCGCTTCAGCTTGGCTTCGTTCATCTGCGGCACGTTCCCCCTTCTCCGCTGCGGGCCACCGTGGTTTCTGGAGATTGGCATTTTTCGGCGTCCCTCCTCCAACGCCCCACCTCCTGGTTTTGAAGGAAGATCCTTCATACAGAAGACTTGCCCGGCTGCTGACCCCCAATCTCAGACCCTGAAGTGACCCGTCATGACCTCAGTGTGAGCTAGTGACCAACTTGTGATACTTTACAGAGTCCTGGGGTAAATATTTATATGTGCGCATGGCCGTGTGTGTATGTGTGTCTTTTATTTCCTGCAAAATACGAGCTAGGAGAACCCTGGGTTTGTTTGGCAAGTGTGTATTTCGGTTTACTTTTCTTTAACATCTTTGCCGAGGGTTCTTCCCTGTTGTTGCCCATGAGACAACTTTATGCCTTCTGTTTGCTCGTGGGAAGAAACACTGGAATTAGACTGGAAGGGCCCAGGAGTTACTGATTTTTTTGGATCTTAGGTTGGTCTTTGAGGAGTTCAGTAATCTATTTGTATTAGGCGATTTTTAGTCTTAAGTTTTTAATGTGTTTGCGCCTTACATCCAAGACTCCAGGTTCTTCTTGGACAAAGACTGTCTCATATAGTACTGTTGTGACCTTCATAGCCCCAAGCACAATGCCGAACCACAGAGTAAAGTCTCATTAATTTTTAAATTTAAAAAGCAGAAAATGCACATTCTAACATTTTCAGCTTAATATTGAAGAGGTCTATTTAAATATAGCTCAGGTTCTGGAAGGACAACATAAAACAACAAGATATTTTTAGGTAAATGTGTCTAAAATTTAGAGCCTGCCTGCGACACTAGATACGGTGCTCTCAGTGGAAGAGAAATACAGTGCATCTGTCTTTTAGGAAGAGAATACATAAACAATGGTGTTTCATTGCTTATTTCTTTTCTTCTTTTTCTTTTCTTTCGTTCATTCGTTCGTTCGTTCTTTCTTTTTTTTTAATAGGGGCTGTATCCTGACTTACTGACCCGGAGGTACTTGCTGCCATCATGGGAAATCAGCTCGCTGGCATTGCTCCTTCCCAGATCCTTTCTGTGGAGAGTTATTTCTCAGACATCCATGACTTTGAATATGATAAGAGCCTGGGGAGCACTCGGTTTTTTAAAGTTGCTCGAGCAAAGCACCGAGAAGGCCTAGTGGTTGTGAAGGTCTTTGCAATTCAGGATCCTACGTTGCCTTTAACCAGCTATAAACAAGAGCTGGAGGAACTGAAAATCAGGCTTCATTCTGCACAGAACTGTCTACCTTTTCAGAAAGCAGCAGAAAAAGCATCTGAGAAAGCAGCCATGCTCTTCAGGCAGTATGTGCGAGACAACCTCTATGATCGCATCAGTACTCGTCCGTTCTTAAATAATATAGAGAAGCGTTGGATTGCTTTCCAGATCCTAACAGCTGTGGACCAAGCACACAAATCTGGGGTCCGTCATGGGGACATCAAGACTGAGAATGTAATGGTTACCAGTTGGAATTGGGTCCTTCTAACTGATTTTGCCAGTTTTAAGCCCACTTATCTTCCAGAGGACAACCCCGCAGATTTCAACTATTTCTTTGACACTTCACGGAGGAGAACATGTTACATTGCTCCTGAACGTTTTGTTGATGGTGGATTGTTTGCCACTGAGTTAGAATATATGAGAGATCCTTCAACTCCACTTGTAGACTTGAATAGTAATCAGAGAACAAGAGGAGAGTTGAAGCGGGCAATGGACATCTTTTCAGCAGGTATTTGAATTGGTCAGATTTGCCAAGGGGGGGATGTGCGTATATTTTAACTCTTGAACATCGAAATGTAGCTTTTTAAAAATCCCATATGTTGAAAAATTAATTTCTTGGTACCTCATACACTATTCAGATAGATACAGCAGTCTTTCATTGGACATGTTTAAATACCTATGAAATGCAGAGTGGTTCATTCAAATATTTAAGAAATATTTGAATTCTTCTGTTTGTATCAGGCACTGTCTTTTTTTTTTTTTTTAAGTCTATCCACAACATGCTTGAATTCACGACCCTGAGATCAAGAGTCACATGCTCTACCTACCAAGCCTGCCAGGTGCCCCCAGGCACTGTCTTAGGCACTGTCTTAGGCACTGTCTTAGGCACTAGAGACAGATGAATAGTTCTGTCTCTCAAGGTGTTTATGTTTAATGGGGAGATAGATGCGTTATTGAAAAAGGACGCTTTAGTGCAATGTGATTTGCTATGGTCGTGATAAGAACCAGGTGCTATTACAGGAACCTATAAATATTTAAATTAGTCTCCATGGTATTGATGGATAGAGAGGCAGGATCAGGAAAGGCCTCTTTATTGGAAGGATGATACTTAAACTGACACCTGAAAGATGATTGGGAGCTAGCTATGGTAAGGGTAGTTTGTTTCAGGCAGAGGGTGTTGCTTATACAAAGTCTTGAAGACCAGAGCATGATGCACTGATTTATTGGGACACTTGAAGTCGTTTATCTGGAACATAAAGTATAGAGTGAGGTAAACAAGCCCCAGATCAGAAAGGGTCCGGCAGGCCCCTGCTAGCCTACAGGGATATTATTAGATATGTATCTTTGGTAAATGGGATGGAAAATGGGTTGCAGGGGAGCTACCCTGGAGCCCAGAAAACCAGCTAGAAGTAAACTACCACCATCCAGATAAGACGGGACCCTGACTGGCTTAAAGTTGTGACAGAATTGGAGAGAGAGTGGTGAAGAATAATGCTTCAGAGATAGTAGGTAGAATTGTTAGGACTTGGTGATTGATGGGGGAGTAAAGTCAAGAACACTTCTTTCACTCTAGCTTGGGAAACTGGGTGGATGCCTGGTGATGGATGATGGGTGATGGTCACTGACATTGGAGACATAGGAGGAAGAACAGGTAGAGGGGATGGGAACATGATGAAGTCTCTTAGATATATTGAGTTGAAGGTGCCTGGGGGATATCCAGGAGAAGATGTACAACAGACAGTTGATTATAATAAAGGTTTGGTGCATAGAGATTTGGGATAGAGGTGGAGATACTACCAGGAAATAGGTAGTAATTGTAGTCAAGGGAATGGATTTGTAACGAGGGAGAGTTTGTAAATAAGTGATTCTTAAGCTTTTTTGGGGATCCCCTTAAGTAATTTGATGAAATCAGTGGCCTCCTTCTCTAGAGGAGAGTACCGTGCATTAATATCATACACAGACCACTTGAAGCCAGGCCATGGATTTCAGATTATCTGTGAATTTTTAGGAAGAGAAATGGGCTGAAGATGGTATCCTGGGGAATACCATGTGAACTCTGCTATCAGTCCCATTTTAAGTTTTGCAAAGGTTGGGTTTAATCTTTTTCCCACCTGTAGGTTTGCCGCAGAGAAAACTTAAATTGAACTGTTTTTTAGATTACTTAGGAAAAGTAACATAATTAATGAATAAGTGTATTTCATTGAGGGGATTGAATAAGAGTTGTTACACAGAATTATACCCGTGTTGGTACGCTCACTAATCTATGTCCCAAGGTAATACCAAGGGGGGTGTTTTGGATAAGATAGAGTTAGCCTCTACGCTGTAAGTATAACAAGATTAGAAATGTAATTCATCAGAGTCCCAAAGTTTTTGGTCAGTGAATTTATCTAAATTTTGGACCATTTTTACATTTTGAACTTACTAAGTATTCTGTAAATAGGACTCTTTTAGCGTAGAAATGTGATCACGTTTTGACCTTGGCATCACTTGCAGGCTTAAAATTTTTTTAAAAAATTATTTATTTTGATATAGGCTTTTTAAAAAGAAAATGAGGTGTGATTGGCACATAACATATTATATTCCTGTGACTTTTAACTGGAAGTTTGTTTTAAAATTTCAAGGGTCGATGAGATGTGTATATTTATCCTTTCTGTGTGCATTATAGTTCCATAAACTTCAGCAGAATTCTTACTCAGTATTTGTTTTTTCAGGCTAGAGTCCTATGCTGTTTTGGTTGAAGATAGACCCTTTCATTTCTTTGAAAGAGGTGGGTGGGATGTGTCCACCTCCTACAGCTCGGGTTTTAAATGTTAACTTTCCCCCATCTTGATGCATATCCATGGTTCCTGGCTGCTAGTTTAGGAGAATAGTATATATTCTCTGGTCATATAAACGGGCAGAGCCTTTTTCCTGGAGATCTTTCATTCATATGCTTGACAAATATTTGAGCATTCTGTGTTTATTATGTATGAGACACTGTTGTAAAGATGCTGGGAGTATGGCTGTGAATAAGACTGACTGTTTTTTTGCCCTTAAGGAACAGAAAACGTTCTAGTGGAGGAGAGAGAATAAACAAGTAAGGAAGTGAATTTTTATCAGTGATAAGAGTGTGACAAAAGTTGGACTTCTAAGTGTTAATGACAAGGGCTGGTAGGAGACTACTTTAGATAAAATGGTCTGAGAAGACCTCTCTAAGAAGGTAACATTTGAGCTAATATCTGAATTATAAGGACTTAGTGTTGATAAAAACACCTTGAACAATTTGTTCCATAGGGAAATACCACCTAATAACACCTATTCCGAACAACGTTCTAAAAATTGCAAGAAAAAAGTCCTGTATTCAACTCTGTATTAGTCTGCTGGGGCTGTCATGACAAAATACCCCAGCCTTTGTAGCTTAAACAAGAGTTTATTTTGTTCCAGCGCTGGAGGCTGGAAGTCCAAGATCAAGGTGCCAGCAGGATTGATTTCTCCTGAAGCCACTCTCCCGTGTTGCAGATGGCTACATTCTCACTGTGTACTCATATGGACTCTTCCCTGGTACATTTTATAAGGACACCAGTCAAAATGACTAGAGCCCCATCATTTAACTTCAATTACCTCTTTAAAGGCCCTATCACCTGTATTTAGTTAGGTTCAGGTACTGGGTGTTAGGGCTTAAATATATGAATTTTGGGGTGTGGGGAGACACAATTCAGTTGTAAATAGTGAAACATAGCTATGTTTCTTTCTCTTTCTGACTATTTAGAAATTATTTCAAACATACAAACTTGAAAAACTTGAAAAAATAAAAATAGTACATAGAATCCCCAGATTCATTTGTTAACATTTTGCTCCGCTTGCTTTATTACTTGTACATTATTTTTGCACTCCTGCCCCGCCCCACCCCCCATGATTTTTTTCCTAAGTTCTGTACATCATGGCCCTTTACCTCTAGATACTTCAGTATGTATTTCCTAAGATACTAGTTTCCTAACACAACACTTATGTAATTGTGTGTTGCAGTTATGAACTGCAGCAAATTTAACATTGATAAATAATTTACAGTTTTAATTCTGATTTTGTTTTTGACCCAGTATTGTCCCTTATAGAATTTTAACTGCTCCAAGACAGGACCCAGTCTAGGGTTTGGTATTGTATTTAGTTGTCATGTTTCTTTAGCTTCTTTTTTGATGTGGACCATTTTTTTTTTTTTTTTTAATGTTTGTTTATTTTGAGAGAGAGAGATGGAGAGAGAGAATCTCAAGCAGGCTTTGCACTGTCAGGGCGGAGCCTGATGTGGGACTCTGAGATCATGACCTGAGCCAAAATCAAGAGTTGGACACTTAACTGACTGAGGCACCCAGTCACTCCAGTGTGGAACATTTGCACAGCCTTTTTTTTGTCAGCATGACATTGACATTTTTTGAAGAATACATCTCCTCTTAAATTTTTAAAAATTATTTTTATACTTTTTATCTTAAACAATAGAAGTTGCAAAAATAGTGAAGAATGCTTCTCCCAGCTTCCCCCACTAGTGATACCATATATGACTGTAGTGCCACATCAAAATCCGAAACTGACATTGGAGCATTACTGCTAACTATATACAGGCCTTATTCAGTTTTCACTGGCTTTTACCTGTATTTTGTGTGTGTGTGTGTGTGTGTGTGTGGTTGTGGTTGTGTGCACTCATGCACCTCCACCTCTTTGTTTTTTAATAGAATGTACCTCATTTGGGGTTTGTGTGATTTTTCCTTTTGAATAGATTGAGGTTATTCATTCTCAGTAGTATACTATATATGTGATGATGCATCTCACAGTATCACATCAAGGGGCAAATGGTGTTTGTTGGTGATGTTAATTTTGATCACCTGGTCAAGGTCTTGCCTGATTTTCCCCTCTATTGCTACTTTCTGTTTTTTTGTTTTTTGTTTTTTGTTTTTTTTAGTCCCTTGCAACTAATAAGCAGCCTGTGGGAAGAAACTTTTAAGACCATGCAAATACACTGCCAGTCATCACAACTTCTTGATTTGGCATCTATTGATGATGCTTGCCTGATCCTGTCTTTACTTGACGGTTGCAAATGATGATTTTCCAACTCCAGCACTTCCTTCACATTTACCAGTAGGCTCTCAGCATTCTCACATGCTCAGGTGTCTTCTCTTTCCTTTCCTTTTTTTATTATTGGTATGGACTTGTTAGCATTTTGGGGGGGATTTTTGTGTCTGTATTCATTGGAAATATTGGTCTATAGTGTTCTTTTCTTGTGATGTCTTTGGTTTGGTACCAGGGTAATTCTGTATTGAGAAGTGTTCCCTCTTCTCCTGTTTTTGGGGGGACAATTTGTCAAGAATGGGTAAGAATTTTAATATTTGACAGACCGTGAAGCCTCTTTTAAGGCATCTTGTCTGAGGCTTTTCTTTTGTGGAAAGTTTATTATTAATTCAATTTCTTGACTGGAAGGTCTATTCAGATTTTCTGTTTCTTCTTGAGTCAGCTTTGATAATCTGTATCTTTCCAGGAATCTGTCCATTTAATTTAGGTTATCTAATTTGTTGGCATATAGTTGTTCAAAATATAGTTCTTTTTCATTTCTGTAAGGTTGGTAGTATGTTCCCCCCCCCCCTTTTTTTTTGCCTGATTTTAGTAGTTTGAGATATTAGTCTTCTTTGTAAGAGTTTGTCAATTTTGTTGAGCTTTTCAAAGCACCAACCTTTGACTTTGTTGGTGTTCTCCATTGTTTTTTATTCTCTGTTTCACAAATTTCTGTGCCAAAGTATTTATTATTCCTTTCCTTCTGTTTGCTTTGGTTAGTTTAATTTTCTTGTTTCTTAAGGTTAGGTTATTGTTTTGCTGTCTTTTTTACCATAGGTGTTTATAGCTGCATATTTCCTCTAAATACTGTTTTATTGCATCCTGTATGGTTTTTTGTTTTTTTTTTTTATTTGAATTCAAGTTAGTTAACATACAGTGTAGTCTTGGCTTCAGGAGTAGAACCCAGTGATTCATCTCTTACATATGACACCTGGTGCTCATCTCAAAAAATGCCCTCCTTAATGCCCATCACCCATTTAGCCCATCCCCCCACCCACCTCCCCTCCAGCAACCTTCAATTTGTTCTCTGTATTTAAGAGTCTCTTATGGTTTGCCTCCCTCTGTTTTTATCTTATTTTACCTTCCCTTCTTCTGTGTTCATCTGTTGTTTCTCAAATTCCACATGAGTGAAATCATATGACACCTGTCTTTCTCTGACTGGTTTATTTTGCTTAGTATAATACTCTGTAGTTCCATCCACGTTGTGCAAATGGCAAGATTTCATTCTTTTTGATCAAGTAGTATTCCGTTGGGTGTGTGTGTGTGTGTGTGTGTGTGTGTGTGTGTGTATAAATATACACACCATATCTTCTTTATCCAGTGCACATTTGGGTTCTGTCCATATTTGGCTATTGTTGATAGCACTGCTATAAACTTTGGGGTGCATGTGCCTCTTTGAATCAGCATTTTTTAATCTTTTGGGTAAATATCTAGTAATTCAATTGTAATTAATTAAAAAATTAATGTTTTTAACTTTTTTGAGGAACCTCCATACTGTTTTCCAGAGTGGCTGCACCAGTTTGCATTCCTACCAGCAGTGCAAAAGAGTTCCCCTTTCTCCGCATCCTCACCAACATCTGTTCTTTACTGAGTTGTTAATTTCATTCTATATGTTTATGTTGTGTTTTCATTTTCATTAATCCAAAGTATTTTTCTGATTTCCCTTTGATTCATTGGTTATTTAGGAATGTGTTAATTTCTACAGAGTTTTGAATTTTTCAAGCTTTCTTCTGTTACTGATTTTTTATCTCATTCCATTGTCATTTGAAGGACATGATTTGTATGATTTCAGTCCTTTAAAACTTACTGAGGCTTGTTTTATGACCTAGCATATAGTCTAATCTGGACTAGATTAGACATACTTCCATGTGTCCCTGAGAAGAATTTGTATTCTGCTGTTGTGAGATATTCTTTTGATGTCTGTGTTAGATCCCATTGGTTTGTTAGTGTTGGTCTGGTCTTCTATTTTCCTTCTTGCTTATGGTGTTTTTAATAGCTATTTTAAGTCTTTTATTCTGAATCTTGACACTGTACAGGAAAAAATTAGAAATTTATTGAGTGTTTATTATGTATCAGGAACTGTTTTAGTTCCTGGAAATTTTTTAGTGAGCAAAATAGACAAAAATCCCTTCCTCATGGAGTTTACATTCTAGTGGGTATACAGACAATAAAGAAAATAAATTAAGTAATATATTTAATTTATCAGTTGGTACTGTGGGGAGAAACAGGGAAAGGGAAAAGGGAACGTGTCAGGCAAGAAGTATGGGGTAGTTTATGTACTGCTAATCTCCTAAATGACATTTGATGAGAGATCTGAAGGAAGAGGAGGTGTAAGCCAGGTGGATTTTTGGGGGAGTAGCATTCCAGGCAGAGGGACCAGCAAATGCAGAGTTTGTGAGCTAAGGTTATTTAAGGATATCTTTCAGGCTCGTGAAATGCAGTCATATGATTCAGTGAAACTGCTTTGTCCTTTTGGGAATATAGATACATTTTTTTTTTATTACTTGTTTGAAGATTATGTAAGTGCAAAATGATTGGGTTCTCTTTCTCCCTCTCTAGTCTTGGAGCTGTACTTTGTAGCACTCTTCTCATGTCTGTTCACTAGTTTATTTTATGTCTCTCTTCCTAGAATGAAAGCTTCATGAGGGCAAGGATTTTATCTGTTCTATGCACTGCTAGTGTATAGCAGACACTTAATAACTTTTTGTTTGAGGTGAAAAAATGAGTGGTCAGATATGACTTCTCAGTTCCTTCTGAACTTAATGTCTGCAAGTCCATACTTTAAAAAAACATTGTATTCCTTGTGGCTTGTACTCTGTCTCTAAGTATATGTGTGTATAATATACCAACATATTCATTTTAAATGAGAGAGCTAGGAAGTAATTTTATTTTATTTTTTTTAAGGCCGAGAAAAATTCTGTGGGCTTCTTTTGACTTGAAACTTTTAGAACTGATACCAGGCAGTAGACATTTTCCCTGTCTTACTTGACTATAGTTGTATATTGCATTAAAATTTTTAATTCAGTTTACTTTGAGTTTTGCATTTTGAGTTTTACAAATATTCTGAATTCTTGATCTATATTACAGATATCTTGCATTGCATTTTTAATGGAATTGTATCTGCTGTTTTTCAGGTTGTGTTATAGCTGAGCTTTTTACAGAAGGTGTACCGCTGTTTGATCTTTCTCAACTTCTGGCTTACAGAAACGGACAATTTTTCCCGGAACAAGTACTAAATAAAATTGAAGATCGCAGTATCAGAGAATTGGTAACTATGCAACAAGTATTCTCCATTAAGTTGTAATAGAATTATGTTCTCACTTTTGCATTAGATAGCTCTCTGGAGTTTTATGAATTTGGAGCAAAGCAATAAAGCATAGACTATTATGAATAGCCTTTTTTTTTTTTTTTAATGTTTCTTTGTTTTTGAGAGTGAGAGAGAACACAAGCGAGGGAAGGGTAGAGAGAGAGAGGGAAACACAGAATCCAAAGCAGGCTCTAGGCTCTGAGCTGTCAGCACAGAGCCCGGTGCGGGGCTCGAACTCACGGACTTTGAGATCATGACCTGAACCAAAGGTGGATGTTTAACCAACTGAGCCACCCAGGCGCCCCTGCCAAACAGCCTATTTTTGTTTGTTAGGGGGAAATGTTTAATATTTTTCTCTTTTTTAGGCATAGAGCTCATTTGGCTTTTATTTTATTTTATTTTATTTTATTTTATTTTATCTTAATTTAATTTTATTTATTTTAAAGTTTATTTATTTATTTTGAGAGAGTCAGAAACAGAGCAAGTGGGGAGAGGCAGAGAGAGAGGGAGAGAGAGGGAATCCCAAGCAGGCTCAATGCTGCTAGCACAGAGCCTGAGGTGGGGCTCGAACTCACGAAACTGTGAGATCATAACCTGAGCCGAAACTGAGTCAGATGCCTAACCGATTGAGCCACCCAGGTGCCCCAGAGCTCACGTGGCTAATTTCATATGTATATAAACACACATAATTTTATACATACACACACGTCTATAGCTCTGCTTTGGATAGATTTGGAAGGAGGTGCCTGGGGGTTAGAGATGTTGTCTAGGATAGAACTTGCTAGTAAGAAATGAAGAAGGCATATATCTAAAATGAAAGAGACAGGAAACATCAACTTGAATATAATGCAGTAGGATAACGCCATTTCATATAGAAGCACCTAGCTTGGTATGCCTCCCTTGACCCTCAAGGCTGTTCTGGAAGGTAAAGCTATAGAATCACTACTTAGTATAGCAGAACAGATAGGAGGACTTCTGTGGGAGATTACATAAACCGTTTATCCACCTTAACTGTTTGAGGGGATCTTTATTACATCAGTACAGTAACTGAGGCTTGTGATGATGACTCTCGGTCATGGAAAGTTCATAGTATATTTAAAATATTCTATAGTAAGGTAGGGGATATAGAATACATTTTAATTTCTCTTACAAATGGCAAGTATGAAAAATAAGATGTTTTAAAGGAAGCCAGTTTAGCTCATTTTCAGTGAAAACTGCTCTGGCTGTTCTGTCTTTGGGTACGTCACTCATCTGTCATGTTACATTGGCTAAGTGACTTCCTGAATTTGGGCCTGTGTTTTCTTAACTCTGAAAGGAGTGAATTTGGCTAATCTTTAAGGCTTAATCTGAATGTGAAAGGAATTCTGTCAAGTCATTTTTCCTAATATTTATAGTGCATTTGATTCCCTGCAAGTTCAATGCTAGGTTCCTATTTACAAAGAAACAGAAAGCTCAAATAACTAGATATATTTTTATGGTATTTTGAGCATTTAAATAATGCCTGACTATGAGGGTCTAGGAAAAATAAAACTGTGCTCTCTGTATACTGAGAGAAAGTTATTTCTCTAAGACACCAGAAAACATATGATAAGCTCAAGTTAGGTATATCATTTCCCATGTTTGTAGGATTTAACAGCTTTTTTATATTGCTTGGAAAGTTTGAATCACTTACTCCCTTTTTGACCAGAGTCTAGAGCTACACTGAAACCATATATTCCCTTGGACTTGTGGTATTAAGACTTTAAATCAGAACTCTGATATGTAAATAGATTTTAGTGGTTCTTTTATTCTTTTCAGATTGTGTATAATTTTGTATGTAAAAATATTGTGTATATATTTTTTTTTCCTAGAGAAAAACCCATTGTTTTTCTCAGATTCTCAGTGGTATTTCCTGCTCAGAAATGTTTTAAGAATCCTTGAGTTGTGGGCACCAATGTATTACTTCCCTGTCTTAATAAACAGGGAATGCTGAACAGGGTATATCTCCTCTGTGTGTCTGGGCCACCTGTAATACATTACTACATAGTTTCCTGTTGCTTGGTAGGATGGTTGTAGATCATATATTACAGTCAGGTTCTGAAAGTAGTTTGAAAGGCAAAGATGGTGAAGAGTCTGAATTACCTCAGAAATCAAATCCTTTATGTCATGTGTAAGTTGCCCTTGTAGCTGTCATCTGATTTAATCTGCTGTTCTCAAATCTGTTTTTTACTCCTTTTCTCTCCTTGGTGTAGGTAACTCAGATGATTCATCGTGAGCCAGATAAACGTTTAGGGGCAGAAGATTACCTAAAGCAGCAGCGTGGCAATGCCTTTCCTGAAATATTTTACACTTTCCTTCAGCCCTACATGGCCCAGTTTGCCAAGGAAACATTTCTTTCTGCCGATGAGCGCATTCTGGTTATACGGAAGGATTTGGGCAACATTATTCATAATCTCTGTGGACATGATCTGCCGGAAAAAGCAGAAGGAGAGCCTAAGGAAAATGGGCTGGTTATCTTGGTGTCTGTTATAACATCCTGTCTGCAGACCCTTAAATACTGCGATTCCAAACTTGCTGCTTTGGAACTTATTCTCCATTTGGCCCCAAGATTAAGTGTAGAAATTCTTTTGGACCGTATTACTCCATATCTTTTGCATTTTAGCAATGACTCTGTTCCTAGAGTGAGGGCTGAAGCCTTGAGGACATTGACCAAAGTTCTTGCCCTTGTCAAAGAGGTTCCTCGAAATGATGTCAATATCTATCCGGAATATATTCTGCCAGGCATAGCCCACTTAGCCCAAGATGATGCTACTATTGTTAGACTAGCCTATGCTGGTAAGAGTTTATTGTCCAAGAAATAGCCACTCATGTTTTTGAAGTTAGTGACTCTAATACGTCTTATTTCTCTGATTTCTTTGGGAATTCCAAGGGTGCATTGTGGTCCTTGAACTGTTTGTGTACAGTGTAATAATTTTTATAGCTGATCTCTTCCTGGGACTCAACTTTTGTGTGTATTCTTTTTTGATCAGAATTATCAAGTGAAAGTATATAATGCAGAATCTTACGATTTTACTGGGTATACTACATTTAATTTGGAGTAAGACTAATGTTTACAAGTATGTGCTCTGATCTAGTGTCTTTAGGCCTTTATAAAATTTCTCTGAACAGATCTGCTAGTTTGAATATCAGCTTTAGGATACAGGTCTATTGCTGGTTGCAAAAGACAAATTTTGCTGGATAATTTGATGTTGAAAGAACTTAGCCTGTTACTGAATTTTAAGGTCCTTTACTATAGTGCTTAATTAAGGTGTGTGACTTCTTTGTGATGAGGTTATAACACTCCCACATGGTTGTTTTTTTTTAAATTTTTTGTAATGTTTATTTTATTTTTGAGAGAGAGCATGGCGGGGGAGGGATAGAGAGAGGGAGACACAGAATTTGAAGCAGGTCCCAGGCTCTGAGCTGTCAGCACAGAGCCCAGTGCAGGGCTTGAACTCACTGCGAGATCATGACCTGAGCCAAAGTCTGATGCTCAACCGACTGAGCCACCTAGGCGCCCCACACACCCACCTGTTTTACTTGTAATTCTTACTCATAAAATCAAGTGATACAGATTGATGTCTTTAGCTCCCCAGATTAATTTTGCATACTTTTTTTTTGAGTGGAATATGTCTCTGAAACATTAACATAATTTGTAGTTTATTTCTAATATCTGCTGGAAATCAGGGATTCTGTTTTGGTCTTTGTAAATAGTACATAATATGTGGTGATGATACTGTTACTTTTTTTGAAAGATACTAGGTTTATTAATTGTAGTCTTAGCCTGTCATTATCTTAATGGAAGATATGAAAAATGGTCTTTGGACTCTGGCCTTATCTCTAGGCACATCCACAAAGTGATTGGTGTTTGTTGAGTTTTTTTTTCCTATACGTATATTTTTATTTATATTTATCCATTGCCTATTATTTATGGTTTCTGGTTTCCATAGCTGTATGGGTATACATGTCAGGCCTAAAAAATGCAGAATTTCTTTAATATACATATATTTTAGTTTATCATTTGTAACAAAGCGTATTTATAATTCATTTTGCAAATATAAATAATTGAACTAGATAGAATTAAATAAAAATGTATAAGTTTTAAAAACAAGTTATATCTTTCTTTAGCATTTTGTGACCTACTGTTGGTCTTAGTTTGTTCTCAGTTGTGTTAAATAGTTAAGGTTCTGATGTGTAGGTGCTATATTAACATAGTGACAGTCAGTTACTAATAGTGATAGCATAAAAATAATAGTTACTATTTACTAAAAACCCTGTGTGTCAGAGCATCTACTGCTCAAGGTTGCAAGGATTGGTTGCAAGAGATATATAGATTTTAAGGTAGAGTCCAGATTCTAAGATACATGGGTTTTAAGAGTCTAAGATTTATATATCTCTTGCAACTAACCCTTGCAACCACCTTGAACAATAGATGTTATATTACTTTCATTTTACAAGTGAGGAAATTGGGAATGGAAGAGGCTAAATAATATGACCTAAATGTATCTGGTCTCATTCCTTCTCAGTTCTCAGAGCTGCTGGTCTGTACCTTGATTCTGAAGCAGCTCTGCTTTTCTTTGGTCTTCTGGTTCTTTATAGTGGGAGTCCATGGTAACCCAGGGTCAGTGCTGGTACCTTGCAGTGTTCCTTCATCATGGCTTAGTACATGATAAAATTGCCTTTTTTTTTTTTTTTTTCCAGTAGAGCCAGAAATCTATTTGAACTTGAATGGGCAAATATAATTAAACCACACATGTCAGTAATTATAAAATTTTTAAATAAATTTTTGAATTTCTTTCACAGTATTCTTTTAAAATTCAGAAGTGGTATAGATTTGTATTTTGTGTGAACTTTGAAGTGTGTTGTGTCTTAGATGGGGAAATAGGCGTAGATATACTAAGGTTTTAGAAGTGCCCAGGAAAGTAAGAGACTTTTCCTAATAAAGATACATTTATTAAAGTGGGGACATTTCATCTAGGATTTTGACATTTTATCAGAGGATGACCCAGATTCTCCCATCTTTAGGGTAATGGCCCAGATTCTCCTATCTTTAGGCATTGCACGGTATTCACATCTTGGGTATTTAGAGGTAAATTTTTGTTCTATTCAGAACAATGTTGAACCTGGTGGGGATGGGGAGCGGGACTCTAAGATGAGGGTGATCACTGCATTTGACACACTTACAATGTCAACTCTTGTGAGATGCACCTCGCTTGTAGTAATGTTAAAAATTAAGGAAGAATTGAATAAGATAGTTAAGCTTTATGTTCAGTGGCATTTACTGCTAAGAAAGAAGAGAGTGCAGTTGTTGGTTGGTGTGATCATATGTTAAGCACAGAAATGGGGGCATCTGGGTGGTGGCTCATTCGGTTAAACATCTGACTCTTGATCTCAGCTCAGGTCTTGATCTCAGGGTTGTGAGTTCAAGCCCTGTGTTGGGCTCTACGCTGGGCCTGGAGCCTACTTAAAAAAAAAAAAACAACACAAAATTGGAAGAGGAAGAAGGATGGGGCACAGGCATAAATAAAAAATGGAAGGGAGAGGAGTTTTATGATTTTTACTTATATCAAGACAGGAAGGAAAAGTTAAACATTATAAGGATTTGAGATTATAATAATAAATTTCTCTCTTAATATAGAAAACATAGCTCTGCTGGCAGAAACAGCTTTGAGATTCCTGGAATTAGTACAGTTAAAAAATCTCAATATGGAAAATGACCCGAATAGTGAAGAAATAGATGAAGTTACACATCCCAATGGAAATTATGACACAGGTAGTATGACTTTCTTTTCCAGACTTCTTATTTATAATGAATTACTAATGTGGAGTTGTAAGAAACTATCATAATTTTCATGTAAGGTGAAAGAATACCATATATGTAGGTGGCAAAGATCCCTGGTGTCTGATTGTCCTATTCTCATACACTGTTATCTAACCAGAAAATGATCAGTTTGTTGTTTTTCAGCTACAATTGATTTGTGTCAATGGTAAAACTAGCCGAATCGTGTAATTCTTAAAAGATGAAAGAAAAACATTGAAAACATCATAGCTAAAGAATTTAAACCTTTTCTCTGTATGTTAGCATACCTTGAGTATTCTCAAATCATGAACTGTGTTTATGTGTTTATGTCATACTATCTCTGATTTGTGTATCAAAACCCACATCTTTTACTTTAAATGAACAGATGTGATGGTAAACTCTTTGAGGTCAAAGTTCGTCTTAAGTTCTTTATATACATACAGCTTTTAGCAGGCTTTTAGTTAATGTTTATTGAGTTAAAGATTTAGAAGTAAAATAATACACTTAGTTCTAGTATGTTTCTGGTTCACAAAAGCTAGAGAAATCGAGTTTTGAGGTTTTTATGCTATAGATGATGGTAATGGCTCTGTTACTTGTTAGAATGGCGTCATTTTTAGACAGCATATATTATCTGCAGTTGAAGGCAATGGAACAATTTTGAACTTACAGAAGGTGTATCAGAAAGGAAATCTCCACTTTTTTCATGGAATTACTTAGAAAATAATACTGTCCTACATTCTATAACCCTGTAATTGGACCTTTATAGATAAGGGAGTTAGGTGTTAAACCTTTTTGGGAGTTAATCTAAAGTTTGTCTTAATGTGAACATAGTATTTTGCATATCAGACCACCACATCCCTTAGCTGCACCAGGAGTGGCCTCTGTCCTCATTCATTTAGCTAAAGGATAATTGTTAAACTATAAGCTCTACATCAGGAAATTGTGTATCAGGCAATTGTGTGCTTGCTCTAAACACTAGAAATACACAGTGGTGAATAAGACAGAAAAGATCCTCTTGTTGAGCTTACATTTTAGAAGAAAAGGAAAAGGGGGAGGGTGAGTTGGAGAAGAAGGTGGTGGCCAGATCATGTAAAGCCTTGGCAGGATTTGCAGTGTATTTTCTGCTTTCTAAAATAAATAAACTGACCTTAAAAATGCTTCTAAAAGTATTAATTTGTACCATCAGATTATATCCTTAACCAGTCTGGTATTTGGAAGTCCTTGGTTAAGTTAACTTTATTGGTGGCAGTATGATCTTTTTCATGCTTTCCCATAGTTTTCTCCTTGAGCCTTAAAAATAGGCATGTTTCATTAGTGAGATGGTAACCGTGCTTGTGGCATCTGCTTATCAGATGTTGTTCTTCAGTTTATATTTCGGTTTCCCGTCTATCCTTCAGAGCTTTGAATAGTGGAAACATATAGTGATTATAGACTTTTTATGGTGGCTTCTGTTAATCGTTCTGTTTCTCCAAGGAGTAAGAAAGAAGACTAGGTCTGTATCTTGGGGGAAAAAAATGAATCCTATCTTTACTTTTTTTTTTTTTCTTTTAGAGCTGCAAGCCTTACATGAAATGGTCCAGCAGAAAGTTGTCACTTTGCTAAGTGACCCTGAAAATATTGTGAAACAAACCTTAATGGAAAATGGAATAACACGGCTGTGCGTATTCTTTGGACGTCAGAAAGCCAATGATGTTTTATTGTCGCACATGATCACTTTCCTAAATGATAAGAATGATTGGCATCTGCGTGGAGCTTTTTTTGATAGCATAGTTGGTATGTTTTTTCCATTTGTTTTAAAATACATCTTTAAGATTTTGAATTATTCTCTCAAACAGTACTTCCATGAGGTCTGAGAGATAGGTGACAATACTACCAAATTTCATTAATAATGAGATGAGCTCCTAGTGTGTCTGTCTTTATGCTGCTTTTGGATAATGAAAGTCTTAGCCGATCAAGGGATTGGTTAATTGAACTGTGATATGTTGATATGAAGGAATACTATGTGGTTATTAAAAACTGTTTTAAAAGAATATTTGGGTGGCTCAGTCGGTTGAATGTCCCACTTCAACTCAGGTCATGATCTCATGGTTCATGGGTTCGAGCCCTGTATTGGGCTTGCTGATGTCAGCGTGTTGGTGCGGAGCCTGCTTTGGATCATCTGTTCCCCTTCCTCTCTGCCCCTCCCCTGCTTGTATGTATGTTCTCTTTCTCTCTCTCTCTCTCTCTCTCTCTCAAAAAAATAATAATAAATAAAAGAATAATGACTGGGAAAGTACCATTGAAATACTATTAAAGTGACTGAAGTAGGTTCTAGAAGGTAACAATAACAAATCATATGTTTATAAAGAGGTCTGGAATATACTAAGATTTGTATAGTAATTATCTCTGAGGCTGGGATTGTAGGTGAATATTTTCTTTATGTTTTCTGTATTTATCAAGTTTTTTACAGTAAACGTGCATTAGAAAATAACTGTTGCAATCCGAAAATAAGTTAAGATACAAGTATGATTGAATATCAATTAAAAAAACCAATTTATTTATTTATTTATTTTTAAAAGTTTATTTTTGAGAGAGAGAGAGCAAGCATAAGCGGGGAGGCAGAGGGAGACACAGAATCTAAAGCAGGCTCCAGGCTCTGAGCTGTCAGCACAGAGCCTGACATAGGGTTTGAACTCACAAACCATGAGATCATGACCTGAACCGAAGTCTGATGCTTTGCTGACTGAGCCACCCAGGTGCCCTGAAAGTCAGTTTAATTAGGAAAAAAATTAAAGCTTGCATGCTATGCTTTGTGTAAACTGAAAATGTATGAAAAATTATGTAGTTTTTTTCACTTTTTTCAAAGTGTACAATTTTTGATTTTTAGATTTATCTGCAGAAGAGAGACATTTTGTATTAGACCTACATGGCTCCAATTACATTTAGATTCAAAGTTAGGAAAAAAAATGGACCTTACTTATGTTGAATAGATTGTCATGTTTGATCCAAGATTTAATATTTTTCTTTTTGAATAATAACTGATCACTTTCTACCCATTTGTACTGACCTTTTCAATTTTATATTTGGTCAGTTATAAAATTGTGTGTGTGTGTGTGTGTGTGTGTGTGTGTAGTTACATCTGTACCATACGTTGACTATATGCCCTATACTGTACCTTTTATCCCAGTGACTTGTTCATTCATAACTGGAAGCCTGTATCTCCCACTGCCCTTCACCCATTTATCCATTACCCCATCCTACATCGCCTCTAGCAACCATGAGTTTGTTCTCTGTATTTATGGGCCTGTTTCTGCTTTTTATTTGTTTTTTAGTTTGTTTTTTGGATTCCACATATTAGTCAAATCATATGGTATTTGTCTTTCTCTGACTTATTTAGCTTGATACCCTCTAGTCTTCCATGTTGTTGCAAATGACACTATCTCATTCTTTTTTGTGGCTGAGTCATAGTCCATTGTGTGTATGTATGGGTGTGTGTGTATATATATATATATTCTTTTTTGCCTCTCGTTTTTGCCTTATATATATACACACACACACATATATATTTACATGTGTATATATATATATATATATATACACACATATATTTGTACACACACATACATACATACATACATACACACACACACACACCACCCTTTATCTGTTTATCTATTGACAGACACTTGGGTTGCTTCCATATCTTGGCTGTTGTAAATAATGCTGCAATAAAGACAGGGATGCATATATCTTTTCAAGTTAGTGTTTTTAGTTTCTTTAGGTAACTACCCAGTAGTGGAATTACTGGATCATATAGTATTTCTCTTTTTAATTTTTTAAAAAACCTCTATACTGGGTTCTGCAGTGGCTGCACCAATTTACATTTCCACCAACAGTGCACAAGGATTCCTTTTTTTTCACATCCTTACCAATACTTGTTGTTTCTTGTCTTTTTGATTCTGACCATTTTGACAGGTGTAAGGTGAGAGCTCATTGTGGTTTTGGTTTGAATTTCCCTGATGCTTAGTGATGTTGAACGTCTTTTCATGTATCTGTTGGCCATCTGTATGTCTTCTTTGGTAAAATGTCTCTTCAGGTCCTCTGCCTGTTTTGTAATTGGATAGTTTGTCTTTTTGGTGTTGAGTTGTGTAAGTTCTTTATATATTTTGGATACTAACCTCTTACCTGATATATCATTTGCAGATATTTTTTCCCATGCAGTAGGTTGTCGTTTTGTTTTGTTAATGGTTTTTTCTACTGTTTTGTATTAGTTCATAGATTCATCTCAGTCTTGCATCTTGGATTCATCTAACTGTTCCTACTATACTTGGCTTCTCAAATCTTTCTGTCTTTCTTGCCTTCTTCTTTCGTCTTATTTTTATTTCTTTTCTTTCTGGAAAAGATGGTGCTTAGAACTGCCATCTGTTGATCAATTCATATGTGCTTTGAATCATGCCTTTATGTTATTTTTTTATTTTAAAATAATTTTTATTTTATAAAAGTAATACATGCTTTCTATAGAAAATTTGGAAAATACAGAAGCCAAGAAGGAAACAAATCACTTCTAATATTACAACCCATTATGACCTCTGTTTATGTTTTGGTGTTTTATTCCTGTAGGGTTTTTTTGTTTTTTTTTTTTCTGTTTCCATCCCATTTTTGCCATTTTGTTATGTATGTATAGAGGCACTGTTGTGTACCTGGTAAGAGTAGGCACTTTGGAGCCAGCCTGTGGGGTTCATATTCTGTCTTTGTCATTTATTAGTTGTGGTTCTTGGGGGAAATCATTTAGTCTCTTTTCTGCCTTACTTTTCCTATTTGTAAAATGGGAATAGTAATATTACTTATGTGTCGTGAAGATAAAATGAATTAACATATAATTGTACTGGGCACATAAGTACTATGTATATATTCTATTAGTTTTTACTCTTACTATTTCTTAATTCTTTTTCTGGTAACATATATTCTAAGCATTTTCTCATGTCATTAAAATTTTTTTAAACCATAATTTAATAGATTAAAATATTCCATCATATTGTTTTACCAAAGTTTATTGCTTTTGGATATTTAAATTATTTTCATTTTTTCCCATCATATATAGATAATATTTTACGTAAATATTTACTTCTGATTTATTTTCTCAGGATAGAAGTCTGAAATTTTAATTAATGGGTTAAATTGTGCTCGCTTCGGCAGCACATATATTAATTAATGGGTTAAAGAATATGAATACATTTTTTAAACTCTTGATACATTTTAATAAGCTTTTCAAAAAAAGTTATGTCATTTTCCATTCTGGTCAGCATTGTTTGACCATACTACATACCCTTCAGCATGGAATAAGCTTTAGTTAATCTTTGCCTATTGGTATGTTAAAATAACTTGTTTTGATATCTATTTCTTTGCTTATCAGTGGAGGTGAAAAATTTTCTCATGTTGATTACTCATTTGTACTTCTATTAATTTTTTATTTATTTTGGCTCATTTATTTTCCCTGATGGCTTTATGCCTTTCTTGTTGATGTTTTTGAACCTTTCATAGATGTATATTAAAAACATTAACTTTTAATCATTGGCAAATACTTTTCCCAAGTAACTTGTTAGGTTAATAATCTGTTGGCTGCACATCTTTTTTTATAATGCTTTATTTTTCACACTTAACAGTTTAATTGATCTTTATTTTGGTCTGTGGTATGAGGTGAAATCTAATTTTCCTCAGATAAATAATCAGTTTTCCTGACACTATTTATTAAACATTTCATTTCTTTCCTATTGATTTATGAAGCTTATATTATCAACTGTTGCACGCTTATGTCTTTTAGTTTTAGTTTTCTGGGTATTTGTTCTATTCCCTTGATTTCTCATTTCTGTACTCAATATCATACACTTATATTTTAATTATATCCTATTTAATTATAATTTAATTGTTTAATTTAATAATGTTATACTTATTTTAATTATATTTATAAACAACTTTAGTATCTGGTAGGATAAGTTCTCAAGATGTCAGTCTTAATTTTCAAAATATTTTGAGTTATTTTGGCTTATTATACATTTCAGTTTATAAAGTTCCTAAATATAACTCACTGGAATTTTAGGTAGTATTTTTCCTTTTATTAAAGAAAAAATAGCTTTTAAAGTTTTTTTTAAAATCTTATTTATTTTTTGAGAGAGAGAAAGACAGCCCCAAGTAGGATCTGTGCTGTCAGCATGGAACCTAATGTGGAGCCCAAACTCACGAACCATGAGATCCTGACCTGAGCCAAAATCCAGAGTTGGACCCTAAACTGAGTGAGCCACCCTGGCACCCCAAGAAAAAATTTCTATAATTACTTTTTCAATTATAGGAGAAATAGGTTTTTGTGAATTATTTAAAATCTGTAAAGTAATGTATGAAAAACAATAGTTGCATTTTCCAGAGGGATCTACTCTGGATTTTATTTTTGGTTTGATATCTTCACATTGTTGATTGCTGTATCTAATATTTTTATACTGCTTTTAAGAATTTTTGACATTAAAAAAATAGAAAAGAATTCTTGACTTTAGACTTTGTCTCTTGATTTTTTTCTGTGCCGCATGAAGATTTAACTCATATCATGCCCTGATCCCTCTTCCCCTCTGTTTTTGAGATGTAGATCACTATTTTCAGTGCTTTAGTTTTTCGTGTGCTATTTTTATAACTTTAAATAATTAAACCTACTTCTTACTGATCTTCTTCCCATTTGGACTATAAGGAGATGAGTGCCCCTTTCTTTCTGTCTCTCCTTTTCTTTGTTGGTTGGATATTTCAACCAGTTATTAGTTGACAGTTCAACTAACAAATATAGTGTTACAGTTGATAATATTTACATTTTCTTCTGTAGTCAGAATAAAGTCTTCTGCTTTGTACAGACTGATTCTGAAAATTCAAAGCTAAATTTACATGATTATAAATATGTAAATTTTATTGACTTTAGAGCCAAGTAATGTACTATATTTATATTTGCTTTCCCATAGTTCCAATGCCACAACTCCTTTATCACTTGAGAATGTTTACAGTGTCATCAATAGATTTTCCTTTATGTCTTCAGATTATTAAGGACGTTATACATTTTAATTTACTTTTTATTTACACCATGATTTCTTGAAGAATTTTTTGTGCTGGAGTTTCAGATTCCTTTGTTTTCCTTTTTGAGAGAAGTAATACTTCTTCACTTTGTCTATAATATCAAACTTCTTTCTTACCAATTTTATCTGTTGCTTGTAATCTATTCCATTCTTCTATTTTTAAAATTTCTTTTTAATGTTTGTTTATTTTGAGAGAGAGAGAGAGAGAGCATGTGGGGGAGGGGCGGGGTGGGGAGAGAAAGAATCCCAAGCAGACTCCGTGCTGCTAGCATGGAGCCTGATACAGGGCTTGATTCCACAAACCATAAATGAGATCATCACCTGAGCCAGTATCAACAGTCAGACACTTAACTGAATGAGCCACCCAGGCAGTCCTATTCCATTTTTCTTTTTGATAACATTTTTGAAATGTATTGGCTTTTAGTTCTAATTTGGCTGATTGGTTTCTGAATCCTTGCTAGCAATTATCAGTTTTTCCCCTTGAATTCCTAGGTTCTATCTGCCATTTTGTATATTCTGCATTTTCTTTATTTTGCTGAAGTACATCCTCAAGAAACTTTCTTAGGAAGGGTTGCATGGGAAGTTAACCTGGGTATTCCTTGCATGTTGCAAAATAACTTATTTTTGTTCTCTTATTTTACTGGCAGTTTAAGTGTAAAATTTATTTCATAACTTTGGAGGTCTTGCTCTGTTGTGTTCTAGCTTCTGTTGTTAAATACTGTTTCATGAAGATCGTTTTCATTGTTTCTCCTTCCTTTTTAGGGGACGCGTTTGTCTTTCTGTAAGTTCATAAGATCTTTTTTTTTCCCTTGGTGTCCCAGCATTTCTTGGTGATTTGCTTTCGTGTGGATCTTTTTCATTTATTGTGCTGAGTAGGACGTACGATGTGCTCTTCTGGATTGTTGCTCAATGTATTTGGGTTTTGATTAGTTTTATTGTTTAACTTAATGGTATTTAACTTAATAGTATTCTACACCATCAGATGTAGAATAATCATGTAATGTTGCTTCTCTTTTTCAGGTGTTGCTGCCTATGTTGGTTGGCAAAGCTCCTCAATTCTCAAACCCCTGTTACAACAAGGTCTTAGTGATGCTGAGGAATTTGTTATTGTTAAAGCTCTTAATGCCCTTACCTGTATGTGCCAGTTAGGGCTACTACAAAAACCCCATGTCTATGAATTTGCCAGTGATATTGGTAAGTGTCTGTTTCCCAAAATTAGAAGGAGAAAATTAGGATGTTTTAAGAGAAATAAGTGATAGAGCATTGTAAAAGTTCTAGGAAATATAGAGTCAGATTTTCAATTTTATTGGCCCGTGTGTGTGCGTGTGCATGAGCACTTGTGTTTGCATGTTGATGCATGCATGCTTCTCATATATGTTAGAAACAGGCAGGCAAACAAACAGGATCATTTGGTCTTCTAGCCCATCTTGGGAAATATCTCTTTGTTTTTATCTGTAGTTAAGTATTTAGCTTGAAAAATAAATTTTTTGTTTTGTTTTGTTTAACATGATGTAGATAAAGTCCTTAACTGCTCTGAAGAGTCAACTTATTTTTTGAACACTTGACCACTAGTTAAGTTGAAATTGAATGTACAGGATTGTCTAGGACATCTCTCATTGCACTGATTGCCAGTTAAGAATTCATAGTGTTCAAGTTACTACTGTTAATAATTTTATTTATTTATTCATTCATTTATTTATGAGAGATGGCACAAGTGAGTGAGGGCAGAGAGCAAGAGGGGGCAGAGAGAGGGAGAGAGAGAGAGAGACACGTAGGGTTCACTTGGAACAGAGCACGAGCTAACCTGAAGTGGGTCTCGAGCTCACCAGAAGCAGGGCACGAACTCACAAATCATGAGATCATGATCTGAGCCAATGTCAGATGCTTAACTAACTGAGCCACCTAGTAGGCACCCCACTGTATAATTTTATTAACCAATGAAAAGAATTAATGTTTGGTTTTTTATAGCATTTATCTGTTTCCCTCAACTTAAAATTCAGAATAAGGGCAAACAAATAAACATCATACATACTAAAATTAAGAATATTTGGAACTTTTAGTCTTCTTATCGCATTTTAAGAAAGTAAGCAGTGTAAGATATCTCTGTCCTAAGAGGACATGGAATCTTGGAAAATTGCCTTTTTTGGATAAAATGTTTAATTGCTGTTGAATGTTTTGCTAAGGAAAATCAATAGAAAGCCAAAATTGGTCGGTTATAGGTTATTCTTAAGGCAATCCTCAGAAAAAAAGACAAAGGAGTTAGTATTTATTTTGACTGTTGAGATGATAGGTAGTAGCTAGTAGAAATGCATAAAATTTCTGGAAAATATAAAGGCATGACTGTAGCTTTTTAAAAAAAATTGTGACAAATTTAAGTATATGTAGGTTTCTTACTTTACACTCTAATATCTATAATTACTGTTCTTTTAGTTTTTAACCCTAATTTGGCTTGAATTTTTGATGATTATTGTAAAAATAATTATAAATTTAATAGAAATTGTTGAGTATTGGCACCACAATCATGATGAGAATCTCTATTACATTGAAATGTTAAGCTATAGAGTGCCATGTAGTATAAGGCAGATATAGAAAGCAGTGTTTCCATAATAATATTAAGTAGAAAATGTATTGTCTTAACATGCATATCTTGCTGTGTGGAATATTTTCCTGCTTATTTTCATTTCCTGAATTCTCACATCAGTGTTTTCTTTTTTCTCCTGTGAAAGTGGTATAACCTTTATGGGTCAAGTTTTTCTGGCTTTTGACTTTGAACTTCCTTATTTTAATGAATATTCTCTGTGTATAAATATGTACTTGTATGTTCTAATTTCATATAATACATTTCTTCTGTTACCTAATTACTTGGAAACTATTTTTGAGACTTTATAAGTAGCATTTTATTTTTCTGAAAAATGGATGTCTGTCAACTTTTAAAAAAATCATCATACAGTATTTTACCTGTCATATTTTTCAGAGATTTTTCTGGGTTCTGCTGTTTCTTGTCATTGATCATAGGATGAACAAATGGGACACTCTGTGTCTTTAGTTTAGCATCAAAATAAATGATTGTCTTTAGGTATAGAATAAACCCAGTATGGTACAACTTCTTGGATGGAGAACTGCCTTAGAACTGGAAATGAATTTGGTACTATCTGTTGGGGGGCAAAAAAAGCCTCGCTGAGAAGAATCAAGTAGGCAATCATTGGTTGGCATTTTGAACTATTTCAAAGAAAAAACAGTTTTTAGAATTTTAGAAACACCTAAAGTATGATAAATCATACACATCTCTCTGTTCTGTTTTTATACGTAGTCTGTTGTGGTGAATCTTAAAGGGAATGATGGTGGTGACGAGGGCATCATGATTTCTTTGATGGTTTTTGAAAAAACTATATTCTTCCCACTTAGATATTATCAATACTCCCTTCCCTTGTGCTTGTCCCCAGATAATTGGAATGTATTGGAATAGAGAAAAGATCAAGTACACTGTTTTATAGGAAATCCTCTTGAATATTTTAGGTTCTTTGTATCAGTTAGCTACTTAGTGACACAGTGATGCTATACAGCAATCAACCACAGAATCTCAGTAAATGCTTCAGTAATGTCAACTGTCATGCATCTGTGGGCTGTATGGGTGGCTCTGCTCTAGGCTTTGTATCTCCAGATTGGGGTGACAGTAATCCATCTGCCTCATTCTGGTGCCCATGTTAGATAGGGAGCAGTTTTCCAGGTTATGTTCTGGGTGATGGCAGAAGCATGAGACAGCAAGCTTAGCTGTGTAGCACATTTCGAGCCTCTATTAGTGTTGTATCTGGTAATATCTCATTGGCCAGAGCAGGTTAATAAGACCGAACTAAAAGCAAGAGGCAGAGAAGTACCCTTTGTATACCATGAGCACAGTAATAGAGGTAATGTAAAGAATTAGGACCAATAATTCAAGCTCATGCCTAACTCCTGCCAAGTCATTTTGAGTTTAGCTACTTTTTGGAGGTTTTTCAATGCTTTTCCAGTCCTCATTTTGCCTGTTGTCAAAGGGAAACTACCAACCCCTCTTTGTTGGATGTATCAGAGGCTGCATGGTGCTTATGAAATTATCTAACCTCCTTCACGTGTAATTAAAAGAATTGGAAATAGAACTTTGGAAACATACTTTGAACAAATTTTTTTCTCCTTTCCCCTTTTCTATAAGTAATATTAGCATGTGACAGTGTTATTTCTCTGTTACCCTAAATTTCTTACAAACTTAATATCCTCTCAATGCTGATGCTTCTGCATACTCAGAACAAATATGTGCTTCTTTATGTGTATGTGTATTTTTTTGCTTTTAGAAGTTTTATTTTTTTTTAATTTTTTTTTAATGTTTATTTATTTTTGAGAGAGACAGAGACAGAATGCGAGTGGGTTAGGGGCAGAGAGAGGGAGACACAGGATCTGAGGCAGGCTCCAGGCTCTGAGCTGTCAGCACAAAACCCAACGCGGGGCTTGAACTCATGAGCTGTGAGATCATGACCTGAGCCGAAGTCGGACGCTCAACTGACTGAGCCACCCAGGCGCGCCTAGAAGTTTTATCTAAATCACGTGTTTAAAAGTTTGAATTTTATTCAAAATCTTTGATTAGTTGAAGTCATTGATATTCAGGTGTAATACACAATATAGTTAAAATAAAAGGGGTGAAAACATTCATTTACTTCTCTGGTTTAATCGTATATTTTAATCTCTTTAAGGATGGGCATCATGTTTTCTGCCTTTAGTTTCTACTCATAATGCCTTGTGAATGAATTTATGAAAGATATATTAGACTTGATCAAACCTTTTCATTAAAAAGAATGTCAGAGTAGTACTGTTTATATTCTTTTATGGTATTAATGCCGATATTTATGATAGGGAATATTATAATATCAGTATGTTGAGTTGAGTTTATGCCTTAGGATAATTGAGTATGTGAAAGCAGCTGATAGTAAAGTAACATTGTGGTATAATCCCTTTATTAGTTGTGTTATAAGGTGAAAATTTGTTTATCCTAAAATTTATGAGCATGGTTTAAATCCATACCTTTTTCTTTTCCTTATTAGCCCCATTTCTGTGTCATCCCAATTTGTGGATACGCTATGGTGCCGTAGGATTTATCACAGTGGTGGCTCATCAAATAAGTACAGCTGATGTATACTGCAAACTGATGCCTTACCTTAACCCGTATATTACTCAACCAATAATACAGGTATGCTTGTTCCAACTTGGAGTCAAACCTCTCCAAACTGCACCCCTTAAAAAAAGGTTTAGAGAGTCCTATTTTTATTTAAATTTACAAAGATTTAAATTGGGCTACAGCATTTTCACGTTCCTGTAAGTTAATGTTATTGGAATAAACAGTACTAAAGGTGAGAAAAGTTCAAGAGACTTATGTTATCCATCATGTTATGCATAATATAGCACCTACTAGTTCATACTTTATTTTCTTATGTGCAGTATTGTAAAACATCTACTGTTAACGGGAAATGCAGTGGAAACATATATTGATGGACCTCTGCTTTTATTGTAAAAAATATAACTGATTTCAGCCAAACTCAGCATGTATAATAAATTGGAAAAAGCCTTTTACAGATGTTTGGTTTTTTGGACCACTAACTGGTTCTGATTTCTTCTCTGTTCTTTTTCTTTTTTTAAAAAATCTAATCTTTTAAAATCTTATTTAATCTTGTTGTTTTTTTTTTTTTTAATCTAATGACTTGTCTCCCCCACTCCCTTCCCAGTATAGCACTTGATGATAAACTTTGGGTATTTGGTTTGTATAAGGCAGTTTTTTACCCAGCTTGTTATACCCTTCATCTTCCTGGAAAGCTCATTATCAAAATACATATCTATCTAAATTGAGTGAACTGTTGAGATATGATTCTGTTTGTTAAAATACTGTGAAATACCCAATTTTTTAGTAAAACTGTGTTTCCCTTTTGCAAATTCACGTGCTTCTGGCTCCTAGTACTTTTATGTTCCAATGTACCTTCCTTTGGTTGGAGAAAATGACATTGGATATCTTCTGGAGATGAGGAGGCTTGGCTGTGCCTTCTGTCCTTTTCCTCATAGATTTATCCGTTTCTGAGGGTCATCATTCTTTTATTTCATAGTTTGTAGAATTTCTAATTTTTATCTCAGCAATTTATATACATATATAAGGTAATATTACTAGAAAATATGCCTTTTTTGTTTCTTTTATTTTTTTAAGTTTAAGTAATCTCCACACCCAATGTGGGGCTTGAACTCGACTCCAGGATCGAGAGTTGCATCTCTTCCAACTGAGCGAGCCAGGCACCCCATCCATCTTCCTTCCTTCCTTCCTTCCTTCCTTCCTTCCTTCCTAACAGAGAGCACACATGGGAGTAGGGGAGGGGGAGGAGCAGAGGAAGAGGGAGAGGGAGAATCTTAAGCAGGCTCCATGCTGAGCATGGCACCCCTTTCTTTTAAAATTTATTGAAGTTCCCTTGGAAATCAGGTCTAGAGAGTCTTACTACTTTTAACTAGTTATTCTGTTTAGAAGTTTGTGAGGGGCACCTGGGTGGCTCAGTCATTTGAGTGTTCTACTCTTGGTTTTTAGCTCAGGTCATGATCCCAGGGTTCAAGCCCTGCCTTAGGCTCTGCTCTGAGTGTGGAGCCTGCTTAAGATTCTCCCTCTGCCCCTCTCTCCCTGCTTATGCTCGCTTTCTCTAAGATAAAAAATTTAGAAGTTTGTTTATTAAACTCTTATAAAACAGTGTGGAGAAAGTATCCTTGGGAATTAAAAATTACTTGTGTTTGTAATAACTTAGTGGTGGTTTATTATAATCTGACACTAAAAAATAAATTTGACATTAAGTGTTTTTTAAGAAATCTGCATCACTCTCTTTGTTTTCTCAGGAAAAAATATATATTTCATATTTCATAATAAAAATATATATATGGTTTTATTTTCTGAGAGACCAGGATTAGGAGTTGAGAGGCTAATGATACATATGCTTCATAAATCTTACCTTTCTACAATTTGAGTTAGACAAAAGATACCATTTTATGCTGGTTTCGCCTGGCTAGTTTACCAGGTAGTTAAATAGGTCCAAAGAAAGTCCTCTTGGTTACTGTTAGTATGCTCATCCTTTTTATTATATATGTGTTGACAAGGAGGGTGTCCTTGGGGATAATAAAAGGAAGGATTTTATGAGCTCTGTGGAGAGAGTAATATTTTTTAGAAGTGGTTGAAGCTGCTGAGAAACCTAATGACTGATGGGCACCCCTGTGATGATTGAGCTTCTTTTCTTGGTCAGTACCTGTTGGCTGTTAGACCTGTGAGCCACGGGTACTTTTTTGATCTAGGAGGTCATCACATTTGGCATCCAGAAAAAAGGCTCTTTGTCATTTTCTAAATTTTTCCATCCTGGGTATATATTGTTATTCTTCCAATATGAAAGGCACAGATGTATACTCAAATGCTAACAATGAAAAGAAAAACCTTAGCTCTTAAAGGTCATTAGTATTCTTTTTTCTTCTAAGCAAAATCGCAAATGTTGGTATCTCCCATTTTCTTAGAAAATAAATACCTATGTTAACACAGGTTGTATTTACTGAATATAAAAATAACTGTAATGTATGTTGTATCTTTGGTTGATTCTTTTTATTTTTCTAATATAGATTGAAAGGAAACTTGTTCTACTCAGTGTTTTAAAAGATCCAGTAAGTCGTTCTATATTTGATTATGCTTTGAGGTCTAAAGATATTACTAGCTTGTTCAGACATCTTCACATGCGCCAAAAGAAGCGAAATGGGTCTCTTCCTGACTGCCCCCCACCGGAGGATCCTGCCATAGCACAGCTTCTGAAGAAATTGCTCTCACAGGTTGTATCACCTTTCTGAAATCTTACATTTAAACACAAATTCGCTAAGAACATTCAAGCATCCATTTAGCTATTAAATTTTTTTTGGTTGATTAAGTCACATCATAAAAAAATGAATAAAACCTGGCAAATATATACATTTGCTTTGGCATATTGGAGATGCTAGGATGATGATAAGGCATTAGTTTGAGCTAAGTAAGGAATCATGGGAGACCTGTTAAGTTTCTTTTGTGATTATTGTCTATGTAAATAATGGAGAAAGTAGATATAACCTTAAATTTGAGTAATATTCTTGATTCAGTTCCATATTTCACCAAAAAAAAAAAAAAAAATTCAATTAGAGGAAACATTGCAAAGCACAGATGCACCACAGAAAGATATTGGTTTATTTTAGTTCAAATGTAAAGAGTTCTCACTACATGCAAACATCAGAAATGATTGGGATTTATAATGCATCTTAGATTGAATAAACCAGTTTCTGTTGTATATTAAAAGCCTATGAATTTGTATCATTTAACAGGTGATGTCAAAACTAATAAGTAATCTTTTTATTATCCTTGGAATTAGTAAGGCCTCTTTAGAAATAGTCCAGATTCAGTGTCCTGTTTTAAGAGGGATATATGGAACTTAGAGAAGTCAAGATAGAAATGAAAATGGCTGGAAATAAAGAATACAATTTATGAATAAATGTTCCATGAGCCTTAAAGCAAATACTGAGAGATAACTTTTATGATGGTCTTTAAGTGTGCAGGACATTTTGGTTAAGAGAATACTTGTCAGTCATGTCTTGTCTAACAAGAAGATGAGAAAATGCTTCAGTTGCAGAGAGAATTAGACCAATTTGAAGATATAAATCCTTTCTTGTATTGTACTAGTCACTGAGTGTCCAGTACTGTTTCAGGCTCATATGTTGCTTTAGGTGATTGAATATTGAATTATCCCATCTCCTATGGGATATTGAATATCCCATCTCCTAGGGAGCCTGGTCAATAACCATTTTGGTTCTTTTAGGTCTCAATTTGCCTGGAGGCGGGAGCTGCCTCTGAATGCCCCTTCCAGGCCAGTGGTTCTATTTCCTATATTTTAGAAGACCTAATTTGATATGACTTGAATTACTAAAGAGCTTTTTCTTTGGGTCTTCTTTTAACCTTGTCTCATACATTAGATGTATTAAATATTTTAGAAAGCAGTTTATGGAAAATTGGATATTGAATCGCAGTTTTCTATTGTTTCTCTTGAGTTAGTAATCCTTATCAAAAAGACTTCAGCATGCAGTAAAAACCACCCCAATTTAGATGTTTCTTTGGGTTTGGATGGTGTGATTCTTTGTACTCTCTCTTCTACAAATTCTGTGTATTAAATTAAAAGCTTCTGTACTAAAATTTCACACTAAGTCATTGGTTACTTCATGGAGCCTCTCTAGCCCCTCGTTCTTGCTTTTCATCTTGCTGTGGGTATAGGTTTTGCCACTGCCATGGGTGAGAGGAGGGAGAGGGAAGGAGCAGTTTCCGTAGCCTTTTTACCTTCTGCTTCCTGTTCTCCTAAACCCTTCTACCATTGCTGCTTCCAGAGTGCCAGCCCTCATTTTTGGGTACCATGATGAAGTCACTAAACTCACTGATTTGTATTCCTCTGAATATTAGTGCTTGATGTATTCATTTGTCTGTCACTTGTACCCACATTTGTATCAGTAGGGAAGGAGGAACATGTTTTCCTCTGTTTTATGTTTTTTCTGTTACTAACAGTTTTAGGAGACTCCTAAGGGTTAGTAGTACTTTGTTTCAAGGGACAGGTGCTACTAGTAGAGGGGAGAGCAAGCCAGAGTCTCTGAGGTCCTCAGAAGAAGTAACAGCAGAACAATACCAGGCTCCATTTTTTCAGGACCTTCAACAAATCTACCACTGCAGTTGGTGCTTTCCGTATTTTGTGACTGATCTTATAACAACCTTGAACAACAGATGTTATTCCCTATTTTATAGTTAAGGAAACTGCAGCCCAAAGAGGATAGTTAAGTTGCCTATGCTCACACAGTTCATTCAGCTTAAAGCTGACATTTGAACCTAAGCCAGTCTAACTCCAAATCCCTTCCTCCTTCAACATGCCATCTGGCCTCAAAATAAAGGACAGGGAGCTAAGACTGAGAGACTTGTTTGAGGTTTTTATGGACTTAGGAAGATTCCATGTGCAGTTCATCTCCTCCAGCCCCTTGCACGCCTTTTATCTGCTTCGCTTCTTTTTGGTCCCTGTGCTACCTTTCTTGGCATTATTTGCAGAGGCTTGGAGTCAGGGGGAGGCTTTGGAGGTGGGAACTGAGTCCCTATTCCTAATGTCAGGGATACAGAGGGAAGGATGCTTTTAGCCTCTGCAAATGCAAATTCTGAATACGCCTACAATTTTTCCCCCCTTGGGGTTTTACGGTGCTTTTTGTATAGGACTATACTTGAGATGCATCATGGGTAAAATAGACTTTTCTAGACCAGCCTGGCATTGTTTCTATGGGAAGATATGTTCAGGGTTCTGGATAATAGACTTTTATTTTTTTAATTTTTAATTTAAAAAAAATTTTGAGTTTGTTTATTTGAGAGAGAGAGCACGAGTGGGGGAGGGGAAGTGAGGATGGGGAGAGAGAGAATCCCAAGCAGACTCTGCACTGTCAGTGGAGAGCCTGATGCGGGGCTCGAACTCATGAACCATGAGATCATGACCTGAGCTGAAGTCAGATGTTTAATTGACTGAGCCACCCAGGCGCCCCATGGAAAATAGACTTTTAAAGTACAGTTTTGAAATATATGGTAGTTAAAATCTGCCTCAACTCCAGATTTTTAATAGGATTTACCTTCTGGAGGTGATACATGGCAGGGCTGTTTTGGAATCTCATTCACAAGAACTGTCTGTTTTATTTGTATCCATTTGATCACCCGCTAATACAGAATAAGAATATTCTGATTTCTGGGGCACCTGGGTGGCTCAGTTACTTGAGCATCAGACTTCGGCTCAGGTCATGATCTCACAGTTCGTGAGTTTGAGCCCCACATCAGGCTTGCTGCTGTCAGTCTGTTAGCGCAGAGCCTGCTACAGATCCTCTGTCCCCTTCTCTCTGCCCCTCCCCACTTGCACTCTGCCCAAAATAAATAAATATGAAAAAAAAAAATCAATCCTCTTTAAAAAAAAAAAAAAAGAATATTCTGATTTCACTCCTTTAAAAAATGGCAAATACTAAACATTTTTGATTTTTAAAAGATTTTTATTTGAATACTTTTTGACTGGTAGTATAGACACAAGGTGTAAAATTAAAAAGATATTGGAAGATACATAATAAAATGTAAGTTTTCCTCCAATCTCTGATCCCCAGCCACCCAGTTTCTTTTTCTGTTGTGAATTTTATGTTGTCAGAGTGCTGAATTTCTTGATACAGTGTTGGATTGTTCTGTTGTACAGTTAACTTATTTGGAATCAGTTTGATCCTTTTAAGCCTTGTTTTTTAAAAAAGTTTTAAATCCGGTATAGTTTACAGTGTTATATTAATTTCAGGTGTACAATATAGTTATTCAACAATTCTGTACATTATCCACTGCTCAAGATAAGTGTACTCTTAATTTCCTTTACCTGTTTCACTCATTCCCCCACCCCCACCCCCACCTCCCCTCTGGTAACTATCAGTTCTCTATAGTTAAGAGTATGTTTTTGGTTTGTCTCTTTTTTTTCCTTTGTTCATTTGTTTTGTTTCTTAAATTCCACACACGAGTGAAATCATACAGGATATGTCTTTCTCCTTTTTTAGCATTATACTCTAAATCTAGTCATGTTGTTGCAAATGGCAAGATTTCATTCTTTTTAATGGCTGAGTAATATTCCCTATATATCTTACATCTTTATTCATCTATCAGTGGACACTTGGGCTGTTTTCCAAGTTTTGGCTTTTGTAAATAATGCTGCAATACACATAGGAGTGCACATATCTTTTCAAATTAGTGTTTTATATTCTTTGGGTAAATACCCAGTAGTGGAATTACTGGATCATATGGGTAGCTCTATTTTTTTAAATTTTTTGAGGAACCTCCATACTGTTTTCCACAGTGGCTGCACCAGTTTGCATTCCCACCAACAGTGAATGAGGGTCCCCTTTTCTCCATATCCTTGTCAACACTTATTATTTCTTGTCCTTTTGATTTTAGTCATTCCAATTGGTGTAAGGGGATATCTCAGTGATTTTCATTTGCATTTCCCTGATGACGAGTGATCTTGAGCATCTTTTCACATGTCTGTTGGCCAGAGAGACAGACAGACTGAGTGTGAGCTGGAAAGGGGCAGAGAGAGAGGGAGGCACAGAATCTGAAGCAGGCTCCAAGCTCTGAGCTATCAGTACAGAGCTCAACTTGGGGCTCGAACTCAGAAACCATTAGATTATGACTTGAGCTGAAGTTGGACGCTTAACTGACTGAGCCACCCAGGTGCCCTGACCTCTGCCTATTTTTTAATTGGATTATTATTATTTTTTTTTTTTTGATGTTGAGTTACGCAAGTTCTTTTTTTTTCTTTTCTTTATTTTTGAAATGTTTTATTTATTTATTTTTTAATGTCTATTTCTTTTTGAGAGAGAGAAAGAGACAGAGTGTGAGTAGGGAACGGGCAGAGAGCGTGGGAGACATAATCTGAAGGAAGCTCCAGGCTTCGAGCTGTAACGCCGCGGGGCTCGAATTCACGAACTGCAAGATCATGACCTGAGCTGAAGTCAGATGCTTAACAAATGGAGTCACCCAGGTGCCCAAGATTTTATTTTTAAGTAATCTCTATACCCAATGTGGGGCTCGAACTCAAAACCCAAGATCAAGAGTCACGTGCTCCACTGACTGAGCCAGCCAGGAGCCCCTATATATTTTAGATACTAACCCCTTAATGGATATATCATTTGCAAATATTTTCTCCCACTCGTTAGGTGGTCTTTTTTGTTTTGTTGATGGTTTCTTTTGCTGTGCAGTAGCAAAAATGTTTTTTCCCATTCATTAGGTTGTCTTTTTTGGTTATTGATGGCTTTGTTGATGCCTTCATTTGCTCTACAAAAGCTTTTAATTTTGGGTAGTCTCAGTAGTTTATGTCTGCTTTTGTTTCCCTTGCTTGAGAAGACATATCTAGAAATATGTTTCTGTGGCCCATGTCAAAGAAATTATTGCCTATGTTTTCTAGGAATTTTATGGTTCCAGGTCTCACATTTAGGTCTTCATTTTGAGTTTATTTTTGTGTATTCTGTAAGGAAGTGGTCAGGTGTATTCTTTTGGATGTAATTGTCCAGTTTTTCCAGCATCATTTATTGAAGAGACTGGCTTTTCCCATTGTATGTTCTTGCCTCCTTGTCATAGATGAATTGACCATATGAGTATGGGTTTATTTCTGTGTTCTTTATTTTGTTTCATTGATGTATGTGTCTTTTTTTGGTGCCAGTGTCATAATGTTTTGATTACTGCAGCTTTACTTATTATTTAAAAAAAACTTTCTTAATGTTTATTTTTGAGAAAGACACACACACACACACACACACACACACAGCATGAGCGGGGGAGGGGCAAAGAGAGGGAGACACAGAACCTGAAGTAGGCTCCAGGCTCTGAGCTGTCAGCAGAGAGCCTGACATGGGGCTCAAACTCACAAGCTGTGAGATCATGACCTGAGCCGAAGTCAGACGGTTAACCAAGTGAGTCACCCAGGCACCCCTACTGCAGCTTTATAGTATATCTTGAATTCCTCAATTGTGACAGCTCCAGCTTTTTTTCTTTTTTCTCAGGATTACTTTGGCTATTTGGGGTCTTTGGTGATACCATACAAATTTTAGTATTGTTTGTTGTAGTGCTGTGAAACCTGTTGGTATTTTGATAGGGATTGCATTGAATCTATAGGTTGGTTTGGGTAGTATGGACATTTTAACAATATTAATTCTTTCAATTCATGAACACAGTATGTCTTCCCATTTGTGTCATTTTCTTTAATTGAATTGGGTTTTGATTAAATTGAATTTCCCATTTAATTCATCAATGTATAGTTTTCAGAATACAGGTTTTTCATCTCCTTGCTTCAGTTTATACCTAGGCATTTTATTCTTTCTGGTCCATTGTAAATGGAATTTGTTTTCTTAAGTTCTTTTTCTGCTGCTCTATTATTAGTGTATAGAAATGCAACAGATTTCTGTGTATTTATTTTGTATTCTGCAACTTACTGAGCTCATTTATCGGTACTAATAGTGTTTTGGTGGAGTCATTAGGGTTTTTTTTAATGCAGTATGATATCATCTGCAAATAGTGACAGTTTTACTTATTCCTTACCAATTTGGATGCCTTTTATTTCTTTTTCATGTCCAATTGCTGCAGCTCAGACTTTCATTATTATGGTGAATGAAAGTGGTATGAGTGGACATCTTTGTCTTAGTGGATCTTAGCAGAAAAGCGCTCAGTTTTTCACCATTGAGTATGATGTTACCTGTGGGTTTTTCATATAAGGCCTTTATTATATTGAGGTATGTTCTCTCTAAACCATTTTGTTGAGAGTTTTTTTTATAATGAATGGATGTTGTATCAAATGCTTTTTCTGTGTTTATTGATCATATAATTTTTTATTCTTCATTTTGTTAATTCTCCAAGATTTGCAAATCTTGAACCACCATTGCATCCCTGGAATAAATGTCCCTTGATTGTGGTGGATGATTTTTTTAAATGTATTGTTGAAATCAGTTTGCTCATGTTTGTTGAGAAATACTGTATCTATGTCAGAGATTTTGGTCTGTAGTTTTCTTTTTTTTGTGGTGTCTTTGTTTGGTTTTGGTTATCAGGCCATTAATGGCCCCATAGACTCAATGTGAAAGTTTTCCTTTCTCTTCTGGTTTTTGGAATAGTTTGAGAAGAATAGATATTAACTCTTCTTTAACTGTTTGGTAGAATTCATCTGTGAAGCCATCTGGTCCTAGACTTTTGTTTGTTGGGAGTGTTTTGATTACCGATTCAATTTTATTTCTAGTAGTTGGTCTGTTCCAGTTTTCTGTTTTTAATGTATTAAGTAGATTTTTATTATAAAAACACATAAGTGTAAATATATAATATATAGGTAATATAAAGTAATATAAATATTCTGTAAAATTTTTTTATAGTCTGGATTTTGTTTGCTGATACATTGAGTATTTTTGCATTTAGATTCATAAATGATTTGTCCTTCAGTTTTCCTTTCTTATAATGTCCTTTAGGTATTTATACCAAATACTGAAAGAAAAATCCTGACTTATAATCTTGTCTTGAAATTACTCCTAATTCTTGAGAGTTTAATCTAAATCCTTCCTGTTTAGGGATGATTGTTTGCAGTGCTCTGATTTGGTGTGTGTCATATGGGAGTCTGGAAACTGTAATATGATTGTATTACTGTTTTAAAAAACAACTTTGTTTTCCCCATGGTGCATTTCTAGCTTTTTTTAATTGAGAAAATTCGCACAGAAAATAATTCACATTTTCATCATCCTGGAAAGAAACCCCATGCCCATTAGCAATTATTCCCTGTTTA
The DNA here is from genome assembly GCF_023721935.1 of Panthera uncia. Taxonomy (NCBI): domain Eukaryota; kingdom Metazoa; phylum Chordata; class Mammalia; order Carnivora; family Felidae; genus Panthera; species Panthera uncia. The sequence goes on from NC_064810.1 coordinate 129,082,634, forward strand.
CTTCTCTCTCCAGCCCCTTGCAACCACTAAATCTACTTTCTGTTTCTAGGAATTTGTCTATTTTGGATATTTCCTGTAAATGGAATATATACAATATGTGGCACGTTTATGTCTGGTTACTTTCACTTAGCAAAATATTTTCAAGATTGCTCCATGTTATATGGCATATGTTAATACTTCATCCCTTTTTATGGTTCTTATGATGACCCTCATTTTGTGGGCTAGAACTGAGACCTCTCTCTTGTGAACTAAGATGTAGTCTAACAGAAAGAATAGAACTCTTACTACAGCTATGAAATTGTCTACGCTAAGCAAATTTTAGGAGGAGAAGTAAAAATAAATGAAGAATTTCAGGCCAGTGTTGGAAAAAATTCAGTTAGAGATCCCTCTATGATTATTATACTTTAATGCAATTTCATTTTATTTTTTCTTAGCTTTCTAATTTTCTAGGGTTTGTTTGTGTCCTATTGTGACTGTGGGTTGTGAATATTCTTTTAAGCTCCAGTAGGATTCTAATTAAAGCCTCAGGGGAATTGCTGTTTTATTAATTTTTTTTTCCATTGGCATTATAAAAACATTATAGAGGATTCTGTGGATGGTTTGAAAGTAAAGAAAAAAATGCAGAACTATTTTGTTTATCAGAATATTTCACATTGAATTATTGAAATTAAATATTTAGTATTAATTGGCTGTCAGTTTCAAGTATTCTAAGTGCCTTGAGTAGAATAACTTAACTACAACTTCAAAGTAGCCCCTCCCCCCAAATTGTAAGATGGGTGCTAATAATTACTTCATTATCTTCATTTTCTGGAATCAGTAGACGTTTAGAGAAATTGGGTAACTTGCCCAAGGTTACACATACAGTAAGTAATGGAGCTTGAATGTACGTAGGCAGTCTGACTTTAATTATACTATTTCCCTAGGGTGTGTTGCTTGCATTTGCAGGTCAGCCAGCATGTATCCATTTCTGAGGTGTATAGAATGTTTTATATACCATAGAGGGCCTTCACACGTAGTGTCTCATTTAATATTCTCAACACATCTAGGATAAGGGTGAAGCATATAGACTTTCTCTTGCTTAATATTGTATTTCCAGAATTTTTGTTTAGATAGTAAATGTTTGTTTATTCAAAGTTACATATGAAACATGTACTAGATACCAGGCACTGTATTAAGTTCCTTGGAGATTTCAAAGGTGAGTTATACTTGAATGCTCCCATTTAGAAAGAAAACTAAGATATAAATTATGATACAAAATGGAAAGTGCTATAATAGAGGGTATTCTGGATGATCAGAGTAGAGATGTTTTTCTATATTGATACTTTCTTTTTCTCTTGTCTTTGTTTGCTTCATTTTACCATTTTGACTCTTAAAATTTTAAATTAGTGGTTTGACCCTTCAGTCATTCCAAGGCCTGTTATTACTTTTGGAAATAATCTCTATAACATATGTTTTATTTGGTTTTAGGGAATGACAGAGGAAGAGGAAGACAAACTCTTGGCACTGAAAGACTTCATGATGAAATCTAACAAAGCAAAGGCCAATATAGTAGACCAGAGCCATCTTCATGATAGTAGTCAGAAAGGTGTGATTGACCTAGGGGCATTAGGCATAACTGGGAGACAAGTTGATCTTGTTAAAACCAAACAGGAACCTGATGACAAGCGAGGTTGGTACATTTATATATGTGTATGTGTTTAGTGTGTTATTACTTCATAAGACTTATTTCCTAAGGCATATTAGTTGTAGCTAATTAGTAGTAAAATAAGTCACATCTTCCAGATATAGAACTTTCAAGTACTGTATGTGACTCCATTATGTAACAGGCATATTTAGGGGAGGAAAAGTGGAGAATTGAATTAACAGTTAAGAGCTTATGTAACCTGTCACAATTATGGCTTTCTGTGTCAGAATCAAGATTCAAACCAAAGCTGGACTCCAAAGCCCTATTCTTAATAATAATAGAATAATGTTGCCTTTGTGGATTTATATGATTGAAGATGGAATCCTGATTTTTTAATCCTTTAAACACCAACCCAAGTCAATAATCGATGTTAAAATGAGATAATTATCTAGTGTTAGTAGGTAATGCCCAGTGAATTGAAAAGAACAGTCTTGTTATTAACAATGAAATAACAAAAGAGTAGAGACCAGAGAAGACTTAATCGTTTCAAGTCTCTAGATTTAGAACTGTCAGCTCTTGTGACAAGGATGTTGACATTGATTGTGTGAGGTTTTTAAGATCTTGTGTATTCTTCCTTTAACCCTTTTTGGAGATGTACTTATTTCCAAGTACATGCATTTAAAAACCACTCTTTTCCAGTATCAGATTGTAAAGGCAGCTGAATTGTATTTAAAAATAAACCTCTAATTGTCAAACTTGGGGTAAAGTATTTGGAACTTAATTATCAGTGGTTTACATCCATAAGTAAAGCACTCATACAGATTATAAGAAAAACACAAGCACCCCAAAAGAAAAATATTGAAGGATTTGAACTTACAACTGATAGAAGAATAGAAATGCATGTTTGAAAAGGTAGATAAATGCAAAACAATGAGATGCCATTTTCTGCCTATGTGATTAGCAAAACACTGATGATACCTGTTGTTAGCAAGGTTGTAGGGAAATAGGCATTTTCATACACTGTTGATGACATTATAAATTGAACATGTTCTTTTTAGAAAGCAGCGTTCTTACTCTTTGAGTCACTATAGTCAATTCTGAAAATTTCTCCCAAGAAAACTGACAGGCATGTGAAGAAATATGTAGAAGAATGTTCTCAGTTTAAAAAAAGGAAATAATTGAAGTGACCATTAATAGGGGAATGGTTAAATAAACATTCATTGTGTTTGGTTGAGAGGAAAAAGCAGATTGTAAAATACCTTATATTACTTTGTACTATTTTATTTTTTTAATTTTTTTTATTAAAAAGTTTTTTTTAATGTTTATTTATTTTTGAGACAGAGACAGAGCATGAACAGGGGAGGGTCAGAGAGAGAGGGAGACACAGAATCCAAGGCAGACTCCAGGCTCTGAGCTGTCAGCACAGAGCCTAACGTGGGGTTTGAACTCATGGATGGTGAGATCATGACCTGAGCTGAAGTTGGACGCTTAACCGACTGAGCCACCCAGGCGCCCCTGTACTACTTTATTTTTGCAAAATGATATGGTAGTATATCATAAATGATACAGTGTATGAGATTTACAAAGTTATAGGGGCAACTCATGCTATATTTTGTAATTAATACTAGAATTTTGTGTTACCGAATGTACTTTTTGTAATTGGAGAAAGATGTTTTAAAAAGATTTTCTCATCTCTTTAGTCTGGAGGTAACTATATAGCAATTGACTTTTACATTTTGTTTGTTTGTTTCCCAAGTAACGGATACTGGAAATAGGTCATATCGGTGTGGTTGGTGACATTTGAGAAAGTTGTTTTTCTTGTTGGTTCTCAAGATAAAGTGGTTATTTGAAATTGAGCCCACCTTAGGAAACTAGGAAACAATTAGGTCTAATTATTAATGCCACTGAAAGTGCATCTGTTCCATCTGCCCTAGAGATAAAGTGAGGGTTAATGAATTGATATATAAATATAAATAAATTGGAGATCATAAAGAACAAATAGGATGTGAAGTCCATTGCTATCCCTCCCTAACCAAAAAAATAAATAAAAGTGCATATTGGTTTTAGAGGTTTCCTTTAGACTGACTATTCTGAACCTGTTTTTGTAGCTAGAAAACACGTAAAACAAGACTCAAATGTAAATGAAGAATGGAAAAGTATGTTTGGGTCACTGGAACCACCGAACATGCCACAGGCCCTACCTAAAGGGAGTGACCAGGAAGTGATTCAGACTGGGAAGCCTCCTCGTTCTGAGTCCTCTGCTGGCATTTGTGTCCCTTTGTCTACTTCTCCACAGGTACTATCATCTAGGCAGTAATCCTTGTGTTTTTCAATCCCTTTCTACTGCTTTGGTTGTTTAAAGGCTGTGTACTATACTGGGAAAATCAATATAGTGAGTTGTCCTTTAAGGGAGGACATGTTTCTTTCTTTCTTTCTTTCTTTTTTTTCCTTCAAATTTTATTTAAATTTAACTTAGTTAACATATAGTATAATATTGGTTTCAGGAGTTGAATTTAGTGATTCATCGCTTACATACAACACCAGTGCTCATCACACGTGCCCTCCTTAATGCCCATTACCCATCTAGCCCATTTCCCACCCATCTCCCTCCATCAGCCCTCAGTTTGTTCTCTCTAGTTAAGGATAGGTTTCTTTCTAAGACAGGTTTATCTTTAATTTTATAGCCAAGGGGAAGTCCAGTAATTGAAAGCATCAAAAAGGGCCTTGCGTTAGAGTGCTCCCCAATAAAGTGATCTGAAATTGTGGGTTGAAGACATCATTATGGACTGTAATTATAATTAGATTGCAGTGAACCTTTTAAATGTTTTATTCTTTCTCTAATATAACATATCTGTAAAATAGCAAAAGCATCCCTGGAAGAAAAGTCCCTAGTTTGCCATCTGTGAGAAATGTTACAATTTTTATATATTTTAAGTATATTTGTCATTTAAGGTAACTCTTCCTTAAGCCAATATGTTTTAAGTGACAAATACTAACTGAACCAACTGATAAATTCTATTTCTATTCACTTAAATTCTGTGGATTTTTGTTTAATGTTATTGCTATACTGATAGTTTTTTTTAATAATGTAGAAGTTTGGAAGTGTAATACTTGTGGTTAAACTTTATTTTAATGAGATTTTCACTGAACAAATGTCATTATATTTAAACGGATTTAAAAATTGGCACGTTAATAAGGAAAAAAGCTGATATAATGAAAAGAGAACATGAGTACGTTTTTATCATCGAGTATACTTTGCTTTATAACATACATACTTATAATTCTGTTTTGCAGCTTCCAGAAGTGACAAATGTCCAAAATAGAAAACCAACAATACAGGTTTTAAGTAGTACAATTTTACCGTCTACCTACCAGATTCGGATCACAACGTGTAAAACGGAACTTCAGCAGCTCATACAGCAAAAGCGGGAGCAGTGTAACGCCGAGAGGATAGCTAAGCAGATGATGGAAAATGCTGAATGGGAGAGCAAACCACCACCACCTGGTAAGAGTGCTGCTGCTGGGTAGTTGTATTCTAGCCCGGGTGCCGGAGCCTAGAGTCTAATGCAGGGTGCTGATAATTAATTACCAGGAAGTAAGAACAAAACTGTCACTTGAAAGCCTAGAGGAAGAAGCATTAAATGAGAAATTTTAAGTCATTTGTGGAGTTTGGATCTTCTTAGCTGTCAGGGCAACTCGCAGTGTCTTATTTAGGCCACGTAGTGTTTCCAGCCTGTGATCCATTTTCCCCATTTATAGTGCTAGGTTTTACCTGCCTACTTAGTGTCATGCCACTTTTTCATAGGATGTCAGGCTTCCTGGGGGTAAGCTCCAGTTTTTATTTCTGAAGGGTCTGACATCTATTTTCTTTTAGAAAAGTAAAACATTTGGAAAGTAATGGGTACTTCTAAAAAGCAGACAAAATCAGTTACAACTCCAGCACTAAGTGATTATCAACATTAAGATTTGGGGGAAACACTACTATATTTTGAGAAGATTTAAGAGATACTTCAGATGAAAATGTGGCTCAGCTATGTTAACAGACTTTCCCAGTATAAATGTAGAGCTAGAGCTAGTTTTTGATACTAGATTTGTAGATTTTAAAAACATTTTTAGTGAGTTTCTGTATACAGATTTTAATAATAAAAATTTAGCTTGAAAACTCTGAGAAGAAATTCATAGTGTGTTTATGCTTAGAGGTTTAAAAATCATGTGAATTCCCATGTGCTTCCCATTGTGTACTCTGGGGAGAATGCTGGTAGAGACTAATGATTTTTTAATGTTTATTTATTTTGAGAGGGTGGGGAGGGGAAGAGAGAGAGAGGAGAGAGAATCCCAGACGTGGCACAGAGCCCCACGTGCTGTCAGTGCCGAGTCCTGCACAGGGGTTGATCCCACGAACTGTGAGATCATGACCTGAGGTGAATTCAAGAGTGGGATGCTCAGCCAACTGAGTCAACAGGCGCCCCTAGACATAAATGACTTAAAGATTGAAATATTAAGTGGTTAAGTGGCCTCTCAGGTCACATGAATTTTAGCAAAATGTGCTGGAATGTTTAAGTTGTTTCTGTAATATAGTTCAGTGTTACATACCAGCTCTGCTTTAAAAACAAAAAAACTTAACCACAAACTGCCTACTTATTTGACAACAGAATGTCTTTATAAGTAGCATTTTATACTTATGTGGAACTATACCTTTTCTTCAGTAATCACAGAAAAGGTATCAAGTTTTGAGGTTCAAAAAATGTGGAATGACTGTTGGACTTTTGATTTTTTTCTTTCCACACTTGAGTGGTTGTGTGAAATTGATTTTCTCTAGAGGGAAATGTTCAGTCTAGCCTGGTAGATTATCTAGACTTCACGGCAAAGCGTTTTCGATCACTTTCAAATCTAGCGTATCCTCCTTAAAAATCACATTCAGTTGTTCTTCCCACACATGTGAGCTAGAGGTCCAAGGGTAAACATATTTTTTTTATCTTAGAATTAGCCAGGTTTGGCAGGAGTCTTGCTTTCATTTTTGTTTTCTTGTAAAAAAGAAATAATTTTATCCTAAAATGATACTGGTATTACTTAATTAGGCACCATGCTGAATCCCAAAACAGGATGATCTTTTATTTATTGACTTTTATTATTATTATTTTCTTTTTAGAGAGAGAGCGAGTGCAAGATGGGGAGAGGGGCAGGGGCAGAGGGAGGGAGACAATGAGAGAGCAAGAGCGAGAGTGAGAGCGAGAGCGAGAGAGAGAGAGAGAGAGAGAGAGAGAGAAAGAGAATCTTAAGCAGACTCCATGCTCAGCACAGACCCCGACATGGGGCTCAATCCCACAACTTTAGGATCATGACCTGAGCCAAAATCAAGAGTTGGATGCTCAACCACCTGAGCCACCCAGGCACCCCCCAATACAGGATGATCTTTAGTATAGCTTTCTGTTTTATTTTAAAATTGATTAATATTAAATATTAAATGTTAAACTAAATATAAAAGTTTACTCTTCAAACATTGAAGACATTTGTTTATATGCAAGAACCTATGCTAGATACAGTGAATGATTCAGAATGGATATGACATGGTCTCTGGCCTCAACAAATCTATAATTTATTAGAAGAAACAAATCATACACAAAAATATACATAATAAAACATGTGCATAGATGTCATAAAGTACTGGAAAGTCCACGGGCTATAATTAATAATACTATTTATACTAACATGTTGATATCATACAATAAGTGATTGCAAGTAGAGAAGACATCAACATTTGGGTGTTTACTGTGGATGTGGGACACAATATTAGATACTTTATACATCTCGTTTGTCCATATCCATCCTTTGGGTTCAGTAATAATTCCCTCATTTTACATTTGAGGAAATTGAAGCTCAGATAGTTTAAATAAGTACCTCAAGGCCACACATTATATTATGATGGGTCTGGGTCTTTGAGACTATAAGAACCAGGTTGCCTCCCTAGGACCCAATTTCTGTAAATTAGGGTAGCATTATCTCTGCCTGTTGAGCAAGTAGTCAGGGTTTTCCCAGGTAGTGAGTGACTATTGTTCCTTTTCAGATACTACAGAAGGGCCCCAGGTACAGTCACTCTCAGGCTCTTTGAGCAACACTTCATTGCTATCTTGGATGTCTTACTCAGTAGATAAAAGTATCTGTCGTGGCCTAGTAAGCCACTCTGTATTGGCTAGCTCTTGGAACCCTTTGTTTAGTTCTTATGATTGGTTTCATGCTGGTTGTTGGTGACTGTAGCTGGGAGGTGAGAGAAATAATAGTATTTGTAAACTATAGTTCAAGACATACTCCTTTGCTTTTCCTTAGGGTGGCGTCCTAAAGGGCTGCTAGTTGCACATCTTCATGAACACAAATCTGCTGTAAATCGAATTAGAGTCTCTGATGAACATTCACTTTTTGCAACGTGTTCAAATGATGGCACAGTGAAAATTTGGAATAGTCAAAAGATGGAGGGGAAGACCACCACTACCAGGTAATACGTGCTTGGGAGGAGAATCCATTTATTTAATCAACAAATATTTATTGAGTGCTCACTCTGACAGGTGCTGCTTTAGGAACCAGGGATATATAGCAGTGATAAAGGGACACAAATATCTGTTCTATGGGGCTTTCCTTCTTGTGAGAGGTGACAAACAATAAATAGTATAAAAGAGCAGAACATACAGTATGTTACATGGTAAAAAATGTTATTAGAGAAAAATATAGGAGGGAAGACAGATAGGGAATAGAGTAGGGGGTGGGGTAGAGTAGAATTTTAAATAAATTGATTGGAGACTGCCTCCCAGAGATGATGTCATTTGAGGAAAGACCTGAAACAGGTGGAGGAAAGAGTTGTGTGGATCTCTCCGGGAAGAGCATTCCAGGCGGAGGAAAGAGAGATTTCAAAGGCCCTGAGGTAGAAAGATGGTTTGGCACGTTTTGAGGAACAGCAGAAAGGTCTGTGTGGCTGGCGCAGAGTGAGCCAAGAGGGAGGAGGGAGAGGGGCCAGATCATGTAGGGCCTAGTAGGCTATTGTAAAGGACTCTTGACTTTTACTCTGAATGAGATGGGAGCCTTTGGAGGGTTCCACGCAGTGGAGAAACATGGTCGGAGTTAAATTTCAACAGAACTGCTATGGCTCTTGTATTGAGAATACTGAAGCAGTTAGAGGCTATGATAGTAATTCAAGAAGAGGTGGAGGTAGTGGGAAATGATCGGATTTGGGATAGATTTTGATGAAAGAGCCCAAATTTTGCTAAATGGGTTAGATGGAATATGAGGAAGAGAAAAGTGAAAGATGATGGAATGGCTAGCCATGGAAGGAAAACACTCACTGTACCATTGCCCTGCTGTTATGGTCAAGATGGAGTTTAGTTATGACTTGAAATCCCTAAAACTGTTTGTGCTGATGTGATTTTGATAAGTGTGATTTAGATTCGTACATTTTTGTAGTTGTGTCCCTACTTGCTATGCAGTCTGTCTGCCAGCCCTCTATTTCCATCCCCGTCACTCTTACCATACTCATATTTGTTCTGTTCCTAGTTTGGTCTAGGTCTGAAAAGAAAGCTACTAGATGTCAAAATTGAATTTCATGTGGAAAAAAGATATCTCTGGTGCTTTTCATGTTATCAGTTCGGCAACCGCAGTTAGCCACAAAATCATCAAACAGAGTATCTTTGATAACTAAAATAAGTCAAAAGTTGACCTTTTTTTTTAAGTTTATTTTGAGAGAGAGAGAGAGAGCGAGAGAGCGAGCGAGCATGCGCGTGACTGGGGGAGGGACAGAGAGGGTGAGAGAGAATCCCAAGCAGGCTCTGCGCTGTCAGCACAGGGGGCTCTGTCTCAGGAACCCTGAGATCATGACCTGAGCCAAGATCCAGAGTCGACACTCAACCAGCTGAGCCACCCAGACACCCCAAAAGTTGTCTCTTTAATGAACAATGTGATACAGTTTTGTGGTGTTTATTTTTTTAAAAGAGCTCTGCATTTTTACTCTATGCTTAATTGTTTTTCATGTTCATTCTTTCTTGGCATTGCATTGGTCGGAACATAAATCAAAAACCAGTAACAGAATCCCAGAACCCAGGTTCCATTTAGCAATTTTTTGTCAACATTTTATTATGAAATTTCAAACCTGTAAGAAAAGTTAAAAAGTTTCACAGAGAACATTCATATTCTTGCCTCACAGATTCTGTAATTTTACTATATTTGTTGTCATGTAATTATCCATCCTCCTCTCAATTCATCTTTTTAAAATGTATTTCAAAATAATTTACAGATATCGGTACACTTCCTCTAAACACTTCAATTTATATATCGTTAGCTAGAGTTCAGTCTTTGTTTATAGTTCTTTTTTTTGTTTGGCATAAATTCATATGCTATGAAGTACACAGATCTCAAGTGAACCATTTCCTGAGTTCCAATAAAAACATACACTCTGCAACTTAAACCAGTCTCATGGCATGTAGCCACCATACCAGAATGTCCTTTGTGGAAAACCCCTGCCTTCCCCCTGCCTACAATCATTTAAAAAAATTTTTTTCCACCATTATTAGCATTTTTGTTAGTATGTTAAATATCTCTTCTGATAATTATTTTTCAAATGATCTTTTTTATATCATCATCAGTTGAATTCATTGCCCCCCTTTAAAAAATATTTTTTTTAAATGTTTATTTATTTTTGAGAGAGACAGAGCATGAGCCGGGGAGGGGCAGAGAGAGAGAGCGAGACACAGAATCTGAAACAGGCTCCAGGCTCTGAGCTGTCAGCACAAAGCCTGATGCGGGGCTCAAACTCATGGACCGTGAGGTCATGACCTGAGCTGAAGTCGGACGCCCAACCGACTGAGCCATCCAAGCGTCCCTCATTGCCCATTTTATGAGGAGGGGAAGTTCATTTGACATGTGTAAACCTCTCAAGTAAGAAATTGGAATCATTGGTTAACTTTGCAAAAGTCTCATTTGTTAATTCCCAAATGATTTTTATTACTGAGCTATGCCTTCTGTATTCCAGTGTCATATTTTAGGGAGTAGTATCCAGGTGTCACATTTCAGAAAGTGGTACCCCAGAAAATGTGGCAGTTTAGCTGACTGTATAGTCCCAAAGGAAGTATGATAATTAGAGATTGGATTTCCTCTGAATGCAGCTGCTCTCTTGCTTTGCTGTAACACCTGCTGTCTTATTTGTGGAGTGTAGTAGGCCTTGGCTTGGGGGTGCTTCATTCCAGGGTGGGGAGGAAGGGAAGGGAACAGAATGTGTTGCCCTCATCACATGCCTTCATGAACAGGATTAGGGAAGAGGCAGGCCATTATTATTGTCAGATCCAAGTGGGGAACAGCTGGTGGCTGGGAAAGAGAAACAAACCTCTTTTTTCTTAGGAAAAGTTGTTTGTTTGTTTTTTTTTTTAGGAAATGTTACTAGTACATTCTGACTACTGAGGTTTTTCCCCTATGCATTACGTTGGCTGACCACCCACTTCCCAGTCCTGACTTTCTCACTGAATTATGAATGGTGATTTAGGTCACCTGGATCTAGGCTCTTTTGGTGTGTCCCTTGGGGACTAGTTTGTGAAATTTGTTGTTTTTAACCTTTCACATAGATTTTTAAAAAACTTAATCCTTTATAGTATTTGAAATTATTTTCCATATCCTTCTTGTACTACCCTATTTTTGGCTCATTTAACTTCTCAATTTTGGGGGAGGTTGAAGAATTTGGTACTTGTTGAATGTGATGATAAAACATCTCAGTGGTGTTCTGTCTTAATGAAAAGTTGATACAATATGAGAGGTGTGCAAGGAAGTTATCAGTGTTAGGGTAACATATAGAGTCACTGATAGTGTTTGGAGGTTGAAGTGTTTGAGTGGTATGGCTACTCTGAAGAAAAGGAAGCATAAAGGCCTATAAAAGCCCTGAGGATGCCAGAGGCCTTAGTCTTTGCCAGTCGAATTTCAGAGACAGGAAGAGAATGGTCAGAAAAGGAGAGAGAAGAAGCCAATCAAGTTACATCAGACTGCAATAGAAGAAAGTTGTTTTTTTTTTTTTTTAATGTTTATTTCTGAGAGAGAGAGACAGAGCATGAGTGGGGGAGGGGTAGAGAGAGAGGGAGACACAGAATCCGAGGCAGGCTCCAGGCTCTGAGCTGTCAGCACAGAGCCCGACAACAGGGCTCGAGCTCACAGACCTTGAGATCATGACCTGAGCCAAAGTTGAACGCTCAACTGACTGAGCCACCCAGGCACCCCTAGAAGAAAGTTTTTTTTTTTTTTTTTTTTTAATGTTTATTTATTTTTGAAGGTGAGAGAGACAGAGTGTGAGCATGGGAGGAGCAGAGAGAGAGGGAGACACAGAATCCGAAGCAGGCCCAAGGCTCCGAGCTGTCAGCGCAAAGCCTGACGTGGGGCTTGAACTCACAAACCGTGAGGTCATGACCTGAACCGAAGTCGGACGCTCAACCGACTGAGCCAGCCAGGCGCCCCAAGAAAGTTTTAAGAAAGGAACTTAGAGGCGACTCTGAAATGTAATAAGAAAACCAACTGGCACGATTGGGCATTCTCATATAGCGAGTGCCCTTTGGTGGAATGCAGTTGATATATCCATCATCCATGGAGGGCTTTTGACGATATATATATTTCAAGGCTTTATGATGTCCATATCCTAAGAAAATAACTAAGAATGAATTCAGAGATTTAGTTTTAAGGCTGTTCAGAATGGCTTTCTTTGTAACAGTAAAAAAAAAAAATTAGAAACAAACTAGAGGTTCAGCAGTAGGGGTTAAATTGGATAAATAAGTGATGGTGCAAAAACAAAACTGATGTGGAAATGAATTTTTTGATGAAATATATTGATATATCGTGTGAGAAAATATGTTTAAGAAGTAGGTTTAAGAACCCATGTAGGGTTTCTGTTTTTGGAATGACAAAGTAAGGATTTCTAAAAATCTGTTCCTTCGTAAAAATAGAACACTGGTAGATACTGTCAAAATCAACATTTCCAGAGCTCTAGAAATTAAAGGTCCTGCAATAGTCTGAAGAGTGTTATTCACGAAAATCAGCTGATTCTCACAACACTGAGCCATGTGTTCCCTAATTTTATCCCCTTTTACCAAGCAGTGCAGTAGCTTTGAAAACTAATAGCCGCCCAACCCTTTATCAAGCTTTGCAGTAATTTTGAAATTCACAGTTCAACAACTATGGTAGCCATGAAAACCAGAAGCTTCGTTGTGCTTGGAGGGGTCATAATGGCTAAAAGCCCCATCTCTAGGGAATTGTCACTCTTTGACCTTTCTGCCAGCTTGTTGGAAGCTCCATTCTTAGGGTCTGTCTTTATTTCACTGGGCTCATCTTGTTCTTTGAGAAAAACTATGCCCACAGCACATTTGTTGAAATTATCAATGCTATTTGTTTAACACTGCAGTGGCCCGAGGTGGCATTACCGGTTGTAAGGGGCCAACAAAAAACTTAAAAGGAAGAATTAGGGAATGAGATGTCTATAGGGGCCTTTGAAAAGTTCATACCCACATGCATGTGTAGGGTTGTTCACATGCCCAAGAAAGAACTGAGAAGCTCCTGAGTTCTCGCCTCTAGCTGACCTTGAGACTCTGTACAAGCAGGAAATGAAGGATAAGGCAGAGTTGTAACCCTCTTTGTGGAAGGTGTGCACAAACACAGAGAGCCTCAGCAAAGGCTAGAACACTTACTGTTTTAAGGCATGAAGGGAAATGTCTGTCCAGTCATTAGCTAACCACTAAGTTAACCCAACAAAGACTTTAGTGGCTACACGTGAAAAAGATACAGACTTTATAGAATTAGTCCAGGAAAGTCACTAAATAAATAACTTTGGAATATTATTTCCAAAGTTTACATGTCAATTAGATTATCTAGTTTTTTTTTAAATGTTTATTTATTTTGAGAGAGAGAGAGTGCACACCTTCACAAGCAGAGGAAAGGCAGAGAGAGAAGGAGAGAGAGAATCCAAGCAGGCTCTGCACTGTCAGCCCAGAATCCAGCGTGGGGCTCAAACCTAGGAACCGTGAGATCATGACCTGAGCAGAAATCACGAGTCCGACTTCACCGACTGAGCCACCTAGGCACCCCGAATATCTAGTTTTGAACAAAAAATTGCAAGTCAGGAAAAGAAACAGGAAAGTATGGTCTATACACAGGAAAACACAGTCAGTGGAAACTATTTCTCAGTAATCTTAGACTTGTTACACAAAGATTTTAAATTAGCAATTAAAAATATGTTCAAAGAATTAAACTGTGTCTAAAGAATTCAAAGTAAGACAAATATCTCACCAAATATACATATCAATGAGAAGATAGAAGTGATCAATAGAAATTCTGGAGTTGAAAAGTATAACTAAAATAAGGAAATAAATGAAGTTCAAGTCACATGAGAGGATGAACAGATTTCAACTGGCAAGAGAAAAAATCAGGGACTTGAGGATAGATCAGTTGACATGATCCAATCAGAGGATCTAAAAAAGAATAAGGAAAAATGAACAGAGCCCCATAGGCCTGCAGAATGCCAACATAGACATAGGAGGGGTCCTAGAAGGCAAGGAGAGAGAAAAAGGAGCAGAAAGAATATTTGAAGACACATGGCTAAGCATTCCCCAGATTTGGTGGAAAACATTAATCTACACATTTAAGAAGGTCAGTGAACTCCAAGTGTGATGAAAATGAAAGAGAGCCATATTAGACACATGATAAGTATACTGTTGAAAGACAGCATCTTGAAAGCAGTGAGAGAAAACTGACTTATCACATATGAGGGACCCTCAATAAGATTAACAGCTGACATTTCATCAGAAATGATGGAGACTGGAAGTCAGTGGGATGACATATTGAAAGTGTTGAAAGAAGAAGACTGTCAGCTGATAATTCTTTTAAAAATTTTTAATGTTTTTATTTATTTTGAGACAGAGAGAGACAGAGCATGAACAGGGGAGGGGCAGAGAGAGAGGGAGACACAGAATCCGAAGCAGGCTCCAGGCTCTGAGCGGTCAGCACAGAGCCCGATGCAGGGCTCGAACTCATAGACTGTGAGACCTGAGCCGAAGTCAGACGCTTAATCGACTGAGCCACCCAGGTGCCCCTGATAATTCTATATCCAGCAAAATTGCCCTTCAAAAACAAAGGACAAATTAAGACATTCCAAGGTAAATAAAAATAGGGAACTTACTGCTAGGAGCTATCCCCTAAATGAAATACTAAAAGGTGTTTTTTGTGCTGAAAGAAAAGGGCATAAGACAGTAATTTGAATCCACATGAAGAAATAAAGAACATTGATAACGGTAAATACTATTTATAAATAAATATACAAGTACAAATTATTTTTGTAACTCTTAACCTGCTGTCTCATTTAAAAGATGACCACATAAATAATAATAAAACTGTGTTTATGGGCTTGTGGTATATACAGAGTTTGTGTGACAATAAAAGTACAGAAGAGGGAGGGGGGAACAGAGAGATATTAGAACAAAGTTATTATGTATTAATGAAATTAGCATTAATCTGATCATCTTTAGATATCACATGTATTTCCCAGGGAAACCACTGGGAAAAAAACTTGTCAAAAACATGTTATATAAGAAACAAGGGAATTAAAACGGTATACTAGAAAATATATTTTTAACACACAAAATAGCAGTAATGGAGGAATACAACAAGAATAACAACAAAACCTGTAAGACAGAAAACAAATAGCAAAATGTCAGACATAAATCCTGCCTTATTCACAATCATATAAATGTAATCAAAAGGCAGATTTGGCAGAAAGTATGAAAAAAACCTGAAATGACTATGTGCTGTCTACAAGAGACACACTTTATTTTTATTTATTTTTTCATTTTAAAGCATTTTAATTCCAGTACGGTTAACATACAGTGTTATATCAGTTTTAGGTGTACACTACAGTGATTCAACAGTTTTATACATTTTAGTGCTCATTCTAAGTGTACTTTAATCCCCTTCAGCATATTTCACCCATCTCTCTACCCACCTCCCCTCTTGTAACCATCAGTTCTCTATAGTTAAGAATCTGTTTTTGGTTTGTCTCCTTTTTTTATTTTGTTTCTTAAGTTGCAGATATGAATGAAATCGTACGGTAATTGTCTTTCTCTGGAAGAGTTTATGCTTTGAATTGAGTAGTATTTCCATTGTGTATATTTACCACATCTTAATCCATTCATCTATCAATGGACACTTGGGCTACTTCTATATTTTGGCTATTACAAATAATGCTACAGTAAAAATGGGGCTGCATATATCTTTTTGTATTAGTATTTTCATATTCTTTGGATAAATACCCAGTAGTGCAATTCCTGGACCATAGGGGTAGTTCTATTTTTAATTTTTTGAGGGACCTCCGTACTGTTTTTCACAGTGGCTGCACCAGTTTGTATTCTCACCAACAGTGTATGTGGGTTCCTTTTTTTCCACATCTTCACCAACACTTGATGTTTCTTTTGTTTTTGATTTTAGGCATTCTGACTGGTGTGAGGTGATGTCTCCTAGTGGTTTTGATTTGTATTTCCCTGGTGATGAGTGATGTTGAGCATCTTTTCATGTGTCTGTTGGCCATCTGTATATCTTCTTTGGTAAAATGTCTATTCATGTCTTCTGCCCATTATTTGTTTTTTTTGTATGTTGAGTTGTGTAAGTTCTTTATATATTTTGGATACTAACCCTTTATTGGATATGTCATTTTAAAATATCTTTTCCCATTCCTGAGGTTGCCTTTTAGTTTTGTTGATTATTTCCTTTGCTGTGCAGGTGCCTTTTTTTTTTTTCCTTTTTAATGTAGTCCCCATAGTTTATTTTTGCTTTTGTTTCCCTTGCTTCAGGAGACATATCTAGAAAAATGTTGCTATGACCCATGTACAAGAGCTATACTTTAGATCCAAAGACACGAATTAGTTGAAATTAAAAGGACTAAAGAGGGTGTACCATACAAACAGTACCTAAAAGAGGGCTGGAACAGCAATATTAATATTGGAAAAAATAAACCTTAGACAAAAATTGCTACTATAGATAAACAAGGACATTTTATTATGGTAAAAGGGTTAGTGCATCAGGAAAACAAAACAATTGCAAACACATGCACCTGATAATGGATCCCCCAAATGAAGCAAAAGCTGACAGAATTGAAGGGAAAAGTAAGATAATTCCACAATAGTTGAGACTTTAGTACTCTGCTTTCAATATAGGTAGATATAGACAGATAGAACAAGTAGGTATAAGATCAGCAACGAAAATAGAAGACTTGATCAACAACATAAACTAATCAGATCTAACAGATTTTAATAGAATACTCTACCCAGCAGTAGCAGAATACAAATTCTTTTCAAGTCCATGTGGAACACTTTCCAGATCAAGCCATATATGAGGCCGTAAAAGAAGTCTCAGTGATTTAAAAGGATAGAAACATACCAACATATATGTTCTTTAACCACAGAGGGATGAAACTAGATACCAGTAACAGGAATTTGAGAAATTGACAAATATGTGGAGATTAAACACCATATGGCTAAATAACCAGTGATTCAAAAGGAAGTTAGAGAATACTTTAAATGAATGAAGATGAAAATACAACATTCAAAACTTATGGAATGCAGCTAAAGGAGTGTTCAGAGAGAAGTTTATAGCTGTAAAATCTATATGTAAAAAGAAAGATTTTTTTTTTAATAGTTTATTTTGAGAGAGTGCAAGAGTGCACAAGCTTTGGAGAGAAGCAGGGAGAGAGAGAGGGAGAGAGAGAATCCCAAGCAGTATCCATGCTGTCAGTGTGGAGCACCGTACGGGGCTTGATCCCATGAACCATGAGATCATGACATGAGCCAAAATCAAGAGTTGGATGCTTAACTGACTGAGCCACCCAGGAACCCGCAAAAGAAGAAAGATCTCAAATCAATAACTTAGCCTTAACCTTAGGAAACTAGTTAAAAGAGCAAAGGAAACCCAAAACAAGTAGAAGGAAGGAAATACTAAAGAGGAAATAAATAGAAAATAGAAGAATGGAGGAGAAAAATCAACAAAACCAAAGGTTCTTTGGAAAGATGAAAACTAACTTCTTCTACAGTAACTAATATAAAAAAGAGAGAGGACTCAAATTACTAAAATTAGGAATGAAAGAGGAGACATTACTACTGATGTGACAATAAACGGAATTATGAATGGAATACTGTGAACAATTGTATGTCAACAAATTCGATAACCTAGATGAAATGGATAAATTCCTAGAGAGACACAAGCTGCCAAAAATGACTTAAGAAATAAGAAATAGAACATCTGTGGGAATGCAGGCTGGTGCAGCCACTCTGGAAAACAGTATGGAAGTTCCTCAAAAAACTAAAATAGAACTACCCTACGACCCAGCAATTGCACTACTAGGCATTTATCCGAGGGATACAGGTGTGCTGTTTCACAGGGACATATGCACCCCCATGTTTATAGCAGCACTATCAACAATAGCCAAAGTATGGAAAGAGCCCAAACGTCCATCGATGGATGAATGGATAAAGATGTGGTGTGTGTGTGTGTGTATATATATATAATGAAGTATTAGTAATCAAAAATAATGAAATCTTGCCATCTGCAACAACATGGGTGGAACTGGAGGGTATTACGCTAAGTGAAATGAGTCCGTCAGAGAAAGACAAAAATCATATGACTTCACTCATATGAGGACTTTAAGAGACAAAACAGATGCACATAAGGGAAGGGAAACACAAATAATATAAAACAGGGAGGGAGACAAAACAGAAGAGACTCATAAATATGGAGAACAAACTGAGAGTTACTGGAGGGGCTGTGGGAGGGGAGATGGACTAAATGGGTAAGGGGCACTAAGGAATCTACTCCTGAAATCATTGTTGCACTATATGCTAACTAATTGGGATGTAAATTTAAAAAATAAATAAACAAAACAAGTTTAAAAAAAGAAATAGAAAATCTGAATAGACCTATAATAAAATATTTAATTAGTTATTTAAAAAAAAAATTCCCACAAAGAAAAGCCCAGGAGGATACAGTTTCATAGTGAATTCTACCAAACACTTAATGAAATAACACCCATCTTTCAAAAACTCTTCCAAAAAACAGATGAGGGAACATTTGCTAACTCATTCGATAAGGCCAGTACTATCCTCATGCCATAACCAGACAATTATGTCACAAGAAAACAACAGACCAAGACCCATAGTTAATAGAAGCATAAAAATGCTAAATACTAGTAAACTGAATCCAGCATATTAAAATGATTATATAACATGACTAAGTTCAGTGTATCCCAAGACTGCAAGCCTTGTGCAACCTACAAAAATCAATTTAGGAATATATCCTATTAATAGAACAAAGGATGAAGATGTCGATCATCTTAACAGAAAGCATTTGACAAAATCTAACCCCCTTTTATGATTAAAAACAATTCAACAAACTAGTTATAGATGACCACAGCTGACATCAAACTTAATGGTGAAAGACTGAAAGCTTTCTCCTTAAGATGAGGAACCAAATAAGGATGTCTGTTCTTGCCACTTCCATCCAGCACCATACTGGAGCTTTTAGAGCAATTGGATAAGGAAAAGAAATGAAAAGCATACAGATTGGAAAGGAAAAAGTAAAACTATCTCGATTTGCGGACAGCATAATCTTGTTTATAGACCATCTTAAGCAATAAAAAGAAAAACTTAATAGAACAAATGAGTTCAGCAAAGTTGCAAAATACAAGATGATGCTGTATTTGTATATACAAAAACCAACTGCATTTCTTTGTGCTAACAATGATTGATCCAAAGGTGAAATTAAGAAAAGAATTCCATTTACAATAGCATCAAAAAGAATAGGAATAAATTTATCAAAAAAGTACTGAAAACTATAGTATACTGAAGACCATAAAACATCACTGAAAGAAATTATAGAAGATCTAAATAAATGGAAAGACAGCCTATGTTCATTTAATGGAATAATGGGATACTTAACATTAAGATAGCAATCCTCCCCAAATTGACCTACAGATTCAATGCAATCCCTGTGAAATTTTCAGTTGTCTTTTTTTTTTTTTTACTTTTTGCAGAAATTGACACCCTGATTCTAAAATTCATAAAGTAATGCAGATGATTTAAATAGCCAAAATACTCTTGAAAGAACCAAGTTGGAAAACTCAGACTTGGAGATTTGCTACAAAGCTACATTAGTCAGGATAGTATTACATAAAGATAAATATAAAAATCAGTGGAACAGAACTGACCTGCAAAAATACATTTATGATCATTGTTTTTTGTCAAGGATGCCAGGACAGTTCTATGGAGGAAAGAATAGCATGAACAAATGGTTCTGGTTATCCATATGCAAAAGGATGAATTTCTGTGAATTTTTCAAAAGGGATCATAGACCTAAATATAAGAGCTAATCTGTAAAATATATGCATGTAACTATTCATGACCTTAGATTAGGCAGGAGTTTCTAAAAAATGACTTCAAAAGCACACGTGACCAAAATAAAAAAAAAGAGACTTCAT